>NC_071996.2:46170000-46322500 GCF_028885655.2 Pongo abelii | reverse complement strand
TAACTGGTAGTGCCTAAGAATTGAAGTGATGAATAATTGTATTATTGTCATTAGATAATTAAAAAAAAATAAAATGAGAAACTTATGAAAATGAATTTTATAAATTGGTTTTAAAATACTATGGCCTATTTAATATATTTTAAAACATAGTCCTCATCTAAGTAATGTATATCATAACAAGTCAAAAATAGAACCAAAAGAGATGGTGGTTTTTTCCTTGATGAATTAGAAATATAACCATGACTAACATAATTTACAAATAGAAGTTGAAATCCAAAATTTGTCAATTTTTTCTTCCTAAATCAAATAATGCCATTTCTATCTTACTGTATTTTAATTAGCAGAGGTTTTTTGGAAACGGCATGGTACATATTCATACGATGACTCAAAATGTAACTTGGCCTGCAATTTTCTTTCGGGGAACAGAACACTCTAATTCAAATCTATTATTAAAAAGCAGATAACATGTGCACTCTCTGAAATGCCTATGACTTCACTCTTTTGATTTTATGTAATTATAAGAGAATGTTCATATGTACTTGCTTTTCGATTGGCACAGCATTTAAAAACTGAATGTCTTCAGATAAACTGCATATTTTCTTTTGGTCCATAAAGAATATCACTGGTTTATAAACTCAAAACTTTTGTAAGTGTTTTATAATACAGTCACAGTGTAGTTTATAGCTGTGCTTATAATAAGAATTTCTATGTGTACCCTATGTATCAAAAAATATTAGGTATTAGTTTGCATTCTGAAATTAATAATTGGTAACCAGAACCTGTGCCTTCCCACCAGATTATTTTGTAACTTCTGTCAGTTCTCAAGCAAAACTTTGAACTAAGTATTTTTCCAAAATTTGCAGCTCAAAGTAAATACTTTTCATTTAATTTCAGTTAACATAGGAAAATAGGGAAAACATCAGCCACTTAAAAACAGCTTAAGTTTCATGTACTTCGTCACTGTAAATAAACAAGGTAAACACTGACATGACTTCAGAGTACTCTTGGGTTGAAAAAAATCTGCAGTTCAAAATAAATTTCCCCTTTGGTCAACATTTTGGATGCAATTCAAAGTTTCTCATAAAATAAACATATTTTAAAGGGTGTTTTGAATTTCACTGCATAATTTCTAGCCAACAGAAATGACAGTGGTATCTTTAAAGTTGATTATATGTCAGATCAATAGCTATTATGCAGGGCTAACACAGAAGGAAGATGCAATACCTTCCTTCTGCTTAACCCTTCTACTGTGACGTGAAGAAAAACTTCCCATAGGTGGGTCCATGGGGAAATCCTCTCACAAAGTGAAACTTTCATGTTTGTTTGTTTAATAATACAAGCATTCTTTGCTGATAAAATGGAAAGTGAGCTGAATTTTTAGTCAAGAAAGCAAAATGTTCATTAAAGTAATCTTCATGAGAGTTTTTCAACAAAAGGGGGAAGAGTTTTACATTCTGCATAATAACAAATTGTTTTGAAGCGTGAGCTTAAAATGAAAATGCCCCATTACAACAGATTGTAAATTTTTTTCTGATGCTTTTAAAAGTGCCCAATCTTTTCTACAGCGACAGTGCTAAAGTTAAGTATTTGCTATTTTATTTAAACATTTTTGAAAAATGAACATTCTGAGGCTTTGCAGCATTATTAAGAAAAGCTGTCCATACTTTACCATGTTGTTACATGTGTTTATCTGCTGATTATAAAATGTGTTAAACAGTATTTTAAAAACAAAAAAAAATGCAGAGCTGCGCTTTGATTAATTCAGTGAACAAAACATATGCTGTTGGTTCTGTTCTATGAAATTCATATATGATCAATAAAGTCTTTTAAAAGAGCAACTTTGGCTTTTAGAATTATACTGCCGACCATGTTTTTTGTCCCAGTTAACTCTGGGCTCATTCTGTTAACTCAGGCAAACAAAACCACTTTCTGGCTATGATGGTAATGTCTTTTTAATATATTCTTACCCTCTTTCTAAAATTTTTCTAGGTTGGAAGCTGTGTACTGTGGGTGTTACCCACTTTGTCCTAAAGACTTGGTTTATCCCGAAATATTTCCAGGTAGCTGCTTTAATGTGCATTCATCTTTATTGAGATTTAATATATGATTCATGCTAAATTAGAAAGTTTGAAAATAAACTTAGGCAGGAGCAATTGTTTATTTGGCAAGTCAACATGTTAGTGTTAAGGAAAATTTTATGTGTTTTAATACATTAGAGTAAGCTTATATTTACCATCTGTTCTTTTAAGATAACAAAAAAGCAAGTTTTCAAATAACATTCTTCATTGTTAGCATACACATCCCATAATGATGGATTTTTATAAGCAGGTCAGTGTTGCTGCAATTGCTTACAGATTTTTTTTAATGATACACACAGAAAAATCAGGGACTGAAAGTCACACCACATTATTTAAACAATTGACTAGTTAATAATATGCAACTGTTGTACGGGTACATAAGGCTATAGTACCAGTTCTTTGAAAAAAAATCTCATCACTAAATATATCACATATGCATTGTGTTACATTAGAATAATGTATTTTAATCACCCAAAGGAGATGTCTAAACAGCACAACTACACAGTCTTATTTAGCATTAAACATCCTTGTGAGCTGAGGTAACCTTATAAAATCATGCTTAAATAATGTAAAACACGAGGCGGCACAGAGCAATATGCATTTTTAATTAGTAAAGTGACTAATATCGAGTGTGTGCTTTGAGGTTTTTGTTTCATTAAAAATGTATCTGTTTTTCCTGCAGCTGAATATCTGTATTCTACACCTGAACAGCTTTCAAAAAGGCTCCAGAATTTCTGCAAGAGACCAGATATTATAAGAAAACATCTCTATAAGGTAGTTATTGAGAAGAGATTTACATGGTATAAATGCCATATTGAAGTACAAAGAAAAATCTTAAAAAAAAAAAAACATTTAATTAACATACTAATGTTTAAAGGAAACATGCTAGGGAGGGATATTAGTTGTTACACTAACAAGGATTAATTAAACTGGATGCCAGTTGTATTAACCTAGGTCTTATGAAATACGTGCACTTAATGCACGGTACATGCTTTTTTTTTAAATTTATTGTTTTCTAAGATGACTGTCCTTTACATTTAGCCCCTAGAGGCTTATAAAAATGAACCTGGATTAATGTAACTCATTAGTTTAAAAGGAAGTAAAGGAAAGATTCTACAATTATACTAATGAGGATAAGCCTTTCTTCCCATCATAATGAAATCTTTAGTCCTCAAACATTCAGGTGAATGACATTAGTGAAGTTTGGTGTTCATTTTTGAACTACTTGAAAGGTGATTTTTAAGAATTGAATATTTCTCGTGTCCAGTTTAATAAAAATGACATAAAAAATCCTCAGTTTCTTTAGAATGTCAGTCTCATCTCTGAATGGCAAAGGGAAAATAGTGTAAACAGCATCATCATTCACTACCCTTGTTCGTTATCTTCTTTTCTTTATTTGAATCAAGAATTTTATATTGTTGAAATAACAACACAAAGAGGCCCTACTAAAAGTCTAAGTAATTGAACTAGGATAAATCTGCTTTATGAGTTTTGAAGGTGGCTCTAGGCCATGAGTAATATACCTTTTTATATTCTTCGAATGTAGCATCTTCATTTTACATAAATCCAGTATAGTTTACAATCTAGCAGTTTTATAATGTAACATATTTTAATTTTCCTATGTTAATATATAACCTTCTACATGAAATACAGTTCTCTGCCTTTTTTTTTCTCCCTTCCCTGTTCGTAGCTTAAAATACATATTTACATAGTGATACATCAAAACATGACTTTGTTTCTACAGGAAACAGTTAAACTTCAAGAAAAAGAGAGAACCAAAAATGCAATTTAACACCCAATTTCAAGCTCATTATCTTTCATTGTCTATTAACTTGGCAATGGTTCAGAAGGTAGCTCATAATAGTTTAAAATGCTGACTGAACAGTTCCAGCTTCAGTATTACTCCTTGAGTCAATAGTATTGTATTGTATACATGGGAAGCTCCACAGAGTAAACGGTCGTTCAAGATTTACCTCAATATTTCCTAATTTTTAAAGTTCAGTAGTAGTTTTGTTTGTATGAAATATCAATCAAATAGTTTCCCATGTGATAGACTATCAAAATATGCAGATAATGAAAATTGAGGAAATATAAGTATTAGTGTAAATGAATTAATTTTTTATATATGACACAAAGCTATTTCCAGTGAGTTCTTTGTCAGATTATTGATTTTTTTCCCTCTTTGGATGAATTTTTGGTAAAGTATTTATAAATGTTTCCACCATCAAAATGTATCAGTTTGTAACACTGCTTAACCCTGTTATTCTGCATCTGCAAATTTTAAACCTCTGCAAATTTTTAACCATTTCAAAAGTCACTGCAACAAGTTGCCTCTAGTAAGAAAAGAAAGCAGATGTCCAGTTGAAATATTTTCATTCAGCTACTGCCATAACATAGCTATAATTATTTATTTTATAAACAGCTTCTGAAAAAAAGAATGGCAGCTTAGTGGTATGTTGTTAATATACCAAATTGTTCCTCACACAATTTAAATGATAACCTATATCTTAAATGTTATTTCATTGAGCTATTACATGTTAGTACTGAAATATATTTTAGTTCATACACCATAAAAACCTGCATCTCAAAGTTTTATAAATTAGTAATTCATGCAAAAGCATTTATAAGAGCTTATTTATATAATTCATTTTTAAGCATTGTCTACCATGGATTTTTCTCTTATAAATCTGTAACACATTTTCACATTTGCCTTCATCCATAGTGCTTAGTGATATTGTCTAACAATTAATTTCAAAAATTAATAAATTAGTCAAATTTTAAGTAATCAGGAGCTTTATGATACAATTATTAGGAAAAACTGGCATGTTGCAAGGTATAGAGTTAAAAGCACAGGAAGGACCACAGATTTAGTTTGTGTGTTGTTATAGGATTTAAAGCCAAAACAGAAAAAAAAATGCCTTCTAAACCTTTATAATAATGATACAACAAGTTATTGTAATTTTTTATCTTGTGTTTTATAAATAGACATATTTTCAGGTAACATTTGCTTTTACTAAATACTAGAGAATTAGCATTTTAGCTTTTACCTACTTTTCTTATGCAGTCGGAGAGGATCTTTTGTGAGTACTGTGAAAAGAATGTTGGGAGTTATTTTTAGATTTATTTCATTGGACAGTGCTGTTTTGCTTTTATAAAACATATGCTTCTAAGATCTAAAAGGATAGAATGTCACTGAATTCTTTAATTTGTTCCTTTTACATTTTTACACCTTACTCTTTTTTTGTTGTTAAAAGTTTACATTTTAAAATCATTTCAACTTCTTATCATATAGAGTTCACTTTAGGATAGGATTTTTCATATGGATTCACACTTAGAAATTTAATGACTAGAATAAGGCTACTAACACTTGGCTTTCTTCTCACATCAGACATTATACTTTCAATATGAGTGAGAGTTTGGGGTATAACTTGAAGCAGGATTTGAAACAGAATGCTAGTAAGTGAAAAGCAGAAACAGAATTTACTTTTTTTCTTAAAGTGACTCCTACTATCGCAGAACACTTGTGTCCATGACTTCCCACCTGAAATAGTTTCAGACCTGAAATGTTTAAATTCCTCATTTGCATGTATGTGTGTACTTGCTCAGTCTCTTTCTGTCTTACACACACACACACACACACACACGTACACTTGCCTTAGGATTGTTAGAGAAATCCAATACATGCAAAAATTAAATGTTTCTTAATAATTTTAAAAAACCTAAAACCATTTTTCTTAATTTAAGAAAATATAAAATCACTTCTTACAAAGTTGATGTCTACAGTTGAGTCATTGACTATAAACTTGTATTGTCGAGACATGTACTTTTTCAGGTCAGGCAGATGCAATGGACACATACTTCTCACAGAGATAAAATAGGGAGCTCTTCGATGACTCCTAAGCCTAACTTGAACACAAGTTTCTAGAAGTAATCATAAAAGAATCAGCTAAGGATTGACTCCTTAAACTAACAATAGTTCTTCCTTTCTAACCCAAGCAAGTCTAATACTGTGAAGTTGTATTTTTTTGGCCTCACTTTTATTATATTATGTGAATTTACTTATGGAAAATTCTCAACAATTATTTGAGATTAGTATTTCATGCTTTTAGAGAACCCTGATCATTATATTTTTAAATGCTGTTGAAAGACATTTTATAGCTATTCCCTCGTTACCAGTATAGAAATGAATATAAGAGTACAAATAGGGCAGTTGTGTAAGGTAGACATTATCCAGACTGACAGAAGAGATTTTCATTCCCATCCTATTTTTCATTTAATTTTATTTATAAATTGAATGGTATTCTCTGGTTTAAAAAGAGAGAGAGATGTTGTTCTTGCTTTTTGAGAGTGACTTGTAGTTTCTTAAGATTTTTCAGGTGATAGCTCCTGATTTTTTTGTTTTCCTCTTCAAGTTCTTCATCATTGACAAAACTTTTATAATCTTCTATTATTTGGAAGAGAGAAGAATTCTTAGAGTTCTGCCGGAAACTAATTCCAAACAATAATTAAGCTTACAATTCACACTCATTGCCCAGAAAAGCCATTTGTGGTGATCTTGATTATGTCAAGCTATATGTACCTGAACCACAGACAAGCTACTTTGTTTCCTTCAAGAAACTGGTCACCTTATAGTCCCCTTTTAATTTGAGCTTAAACTCTAGATTTGAATAAGGTGTTGCTCACTAGTTTTAATACTGCTCCAGAGTCCTTACTTTTTCCTTAAACATGAAAACTTAAATGTTTGTGATGTTCTAAGAACTTCTAAAAGCTCTCAACTGCACCAGCACAATTAAGGCAAATTCTCAGTCTCAGTCTCTCACTCTTTCTCTCTCTCCCTCCTCTGCCTTTCCCTCCCTTCCCTTTCTTCTTCCCTCTCTTCCTTCCTTCCCTCCTTCTTCACCTCCTCCCTCACTTTTATTTGGTCTGGCTTTCCTTTGATTTGTCTAAATAAAATAAAAGGAAAAAGCCTTTTAGCATCACAGATATGCTTTGACTGATTAAGATCAGTCAGAGGTTTTGTCCCTCTCTGCTACTCATTTGCAACCTGATTCTAGGTGATTTTCTTGGCCTCTATGTGATTCATCTGTAAACCTGGAAGAATATTTTTTTAAATGTCAGTTTACCCCTGAGGTACTGCTATAATGAAATAATGAATATAAACCTGTTGTAAATATGAAGCACTTTTTAAATTTCACATAATAGTAATGGCATTTATCTTTGTGTCTTCATCATTTAAAAGTAAAATGCACGGCAGAAACTCGTATGTACAGTGTTATGTGTCTTGTGTTTATATAAGTTAAAAGTTGGATGATGAACTTCCATCATCCAACTGTGAATGGTTGTCATTCATAACATAAACCAAGAAATATGTGTGCAGCAGAATATACCCATTTGCAGAAAACAGTAGCCTTCTTCTCTGGTTGGAAATACAACGACACTTTAAACCAATCAGAAACTGAGATTTCCTGAGGTGATGAAACTCAAGAACCATTTACTTGGTGGCTTTTTGAAATGTAATTGACGTAAGTGATGCAAATCTGCAATATAAATTTTCAGCATACTTTCATCTTTTAGCCATTAATGCTCTTCACTTCTTTCTCTTCTCTCCCTCCTCCTCGTTGCAGGGTGAAATCGCTCCGTTTTCTTGGGCAGCCCTACATGGTAAATTCAGGTCTCTGCTTACAACAGAACCTAGGGAAGATTTGTGACAGATGGGGCTAAGTCACAAACTTGCAGCCTAAGGCAGAATCTGAAGAACTTTCCAGAGTGTGCCCATATTTACCTGATCAGAGAGAAAAGAAAATCTGCAGAGGAAGCTGAGCCTGGCTGCTTGTCATAGCTGACACAGAGCCATCTGCCACAAACCTGTGGCGGCTTCAGATCTCCAATCCCTGCCACCACCCCAACTCAAATTAAATACAGATTCCTAGAGACGTTATGATGGTTACACATGTCCTCGGCATCACATGTAGGAGACTGTTCAAAAAAAATATGTGGCCTGTTGTATAACCGCACTCATGTATCCCATATGTGGTGCCACATTGAATTTCCGGTTGAATCCGTTTTTATCCTTTGTACTGGATGACATGGTGCCTGAATTCTTTCTTTTCGCCGACACGATGGCAGCCAAACTGCAGCTTCAAACGCTCACACTTGGCTGGGTTTCTACCTAGGTTGCCAGGTTATCATCGGAGCCTTCTTGTGTCCTCAAAGGGCCACGAGGCCTGAAAGGAGGATCAGAATGCTTTGGGACTAATTGGGCAGCCATCGCAGAATTGTTTGTGGGCAAAGGGCTGCTTTAGCACTTTTCTTTTAGCAAATTAATGACTCTCAGGCACAGGGGGTTTTAAGTGAAGGTATTAATAAGAGGTCTGGCAGGTATTCCCATGATTCACAGAGTTACATTTGCATTTAATTAATCTTAAAGTTGCAAGATAAACAGCTGTAATTCAGACAAACATGACAAACACAGTGAAGCCAACTATCCCATAAAATGAACACTGACATACTTGTTTTAATTTTTTTCCCAGCGTAAAAATAGAGAAATCAAAATACTCCTAATAAAACCAGCAATTTTGATAGAAATATTTCTCCAAAATACTTGCATCCACCTACAAATATAACCTTTTCAAGATAAATTGCTTATGATTCCAATAGTCAAACTGCTGTGTTTTTTGATGTAAAGATGTTTTGAATGGCTAGATGGTAAAATAAATTTTTAATAAAGTACCCACTGCAATTTTTAATTAGCATATTCATTTACGTATAGATGTATACATCTACCTATGTGTTTCTCACTGAACGTTTTCTTTGTGACAGAGACAACGAATACAATTGTTTCTTTTCCGGATGAACAAGGATCTGTTTTGCAAATGTTTGTAAGATATTATGACATTTCCAAGATTTTCTTTGCATTCTGGAAAGCAGGAGGTAAACATTTGTAGTCATTAAGGTAAAGTCTGTTGATAAACCATCTTCTGTTTACTGACAGGTAAATTGTAACTTTCCCTAGCTTTTGAAATGAGTAACTTCTATACACCACAGAGTGAGGCACAGCCAGGGAAAGGTGACTAGACAAGGGGCAAGCCAGGCTTTCTAGCTTCTGGAAGGATTGAGTGGCCCTAGCAGGCACCTAAGATAGAGAAAGCAATGATTCAGAAGTCCAGTAGGGCCCATTTGACAGGTAGCAAAATCGAAAACACGAAATAGATCAAGGTTAGGGAGCCAGACAAAGCCCTTGGGAGAGAGGCAGTATTGCAGATCAAAGAAAGCAGTTCAGAGTCTATGAGGCCTGGGAATTTAAAAGCAGGAAGAGTAAGAAGCAGAAACAAGAAGCTCCATCTGAACAGACGACTCTCTCCAACCTTTATGAGACTCACAGTGTGTGATGGGCCACCACAGCACCGGCTTCTAGACTTTTACAGGGAAGCCAGTGAACAAATTACCTCCTCACCCAGAAAACAAAGAGCTCAGGAACTATTTTGGAAGTTCCTTCCAGTCTAAGACTATGGAACTCAGAATCTAGCAGGTGTGTTCCTTTGGATAGCAAAACTAAAGATATAAATATGAATAAGAAATTCTTTGCCACTTCTCCTGGGCAAGGTTATACTTTATGCCGTCTACTGAGATAAACCAGACGAGTCAGTTTGCTTCTGTCAGTTGCTGTGTCACAGATGACATCTTCTCAAAATAATATTATCTCACATCCGGGAAATAGCGCTTCATTTACTGTGTTTTTCTATCCTGAAAATAAATGGGCTTACGCTTCATAGTGGCTAAGATACTCTACACACAACTAGTACCCATAGATCTTTTCTCACTGATAGGAAAAAAAAAAAAAAGCATTTAACACCTTTCAGAGAGTACATCTGAAACATTTACGTATTTTCCTGATTTAGGCAAATATAATATTGAAAGTTACCTGTATGTGGGCATTTTTTCTACACTCATAAACGCAAATCAAATTTTGCCGTTAGCTGTGGCCAACATTCCTTCCAGGACAAAAACTTACATTAGGCCGGGCGCGGTGGCGCACGCCTGGAATCCCAGCACTTTGGGAGGCCGAGGCGGGTGGATCATGAGGTCAGGAGATAGAGACCATCCTGGCTAACATGGTGAAACCCCATCTCTACTAAAAATACAAAAAAAATTAGCCAGGCGTGGTGGCAGGTGCCTGTAGTCCCAGCTACTGGGGAGGCTGAGGTAGGAGAATGGCGTGAACCCGGGAGGTGGAGCTTGCAGTGAGCAGAGATCGTGCCACTGCACTCCAGCCTGGGCGACAGAGCAAGACTCTGTCTCAAAAAATAAATAAATAAATAAATTTAAGATAAATTTTTAAAAACTTACATTAAAGGTGTCACTTATTTGCGTGATGCTGAGATTTGGAGTTTAAAGAAAAAACCTTATAAAGACTGTAATGTCAGAGTTGCTACTAGTTCACATAAGCAATAAAAAGTTTTGTAAATATGTAATTCTTAACATTTAAAAATATGTAGGAGGGAGTGTGTGTGTGTGTGTGTGTGTGTGCATGCGCGCATTCATGCTTCTCAACACCCATGACCTAGTGGAATGGAGTGTTATTAAATAAGTTAATCAGTATTTTGTTGAAATCTCAGCAGATAATTGGTACTACACGTTGACTCATTAATTCAGTTTCCCTTATAAACCACCCCCATCATTTATTGTTTTGAGTATGTTTGATGGAAAACTTAGTCTTTCTCTTTTTTTAACACTTGATTGTTTTTTCTTTTAAAATAAAGTCAATTTTAATTTTAAATGTCTTTAAAAGTCCATCCATTATCAAGACTTTGACACGGTGTCTTGAAATACAGCTTGCCCTAAACTTAATCTATGTTTCTGGCTAGGTGTTTCTATAACAAATATCAGGGCACCTGGTTCTTAACCTTCTCGTTTATACTGTGTTGATCGGAAATAGATGCAAATACCTTTTTAAAAATGCTCCTGGTTTAATAAGCATCCTTCAAATACAGTTAAGTTTAAATGTCCTGCTCCTGTTCTCAGTCCTTCAGACATCAATATGGCAGGCAGAATCCATAAGTCAATGGAAACTCTTAGCCACAGAGGGCTGCAGAGATTAATTTCAACACCTTGAAATGCATCTGGAAGCAAAGATTTCATTTTATATTGAAGGTGTTAATTATATTTGATATTTTTAAAAGTAAAATCTGTTTTTGAGAAAGCATCTGCTACCCAGAAATATTATGAGCCACGAAAGAAATTTCACTGAAGTCTCAAGATACTTTCTGTGGATGATAGAATCAGTTTTCAAATGATAGTCCATGCTGTCTTTTAATGCTGACATACACTGTGAGTCTTATTCTTCTATTGACTATTAACCCAACTGCCTTTCTTTTTCAGTGGAAAATTTGGGACTATTCAATATCAGATCTTATGTTTAACAATGAAGAGAGTATATTATAAACCACTGACTTGAACATGTTTCATTTTAAAATGTGAATTGTGATACAGACAACTAATGCTCCTATCCTACGCCCTCTCTTCAAAGCTATTCATTAAAATATAACTGGGGAAGTTTGAAAAACATGCGAGCAATTCTACATGCTGCTCAAAGATACAGACATGTGTGATTAAAGTACAGTATTACAGAAAACCTGGGAATTAACCAAACTTACAATAATGGTTATGTCAGAGGGGCCATGGTAGAGAAAAAAAGGACATAGAAGTAGGGAGAGGTGCATTCGTTGCATGATGAGAAGTCTGTTTCTTAAGCTGGGTCATGATACACAAAGGCTTCTTGCCACTCTTTGTGACATTTCACGTGTCTTCAGTGTATTTATTGCATATACCTTTTGATAGGAGATATAAATACTTTGGGAAGCATGCTACTAGTTTTGCTATCAGGCTGTCCTTAACATTTCTTGGTTTCCACAATTATTGGTTGAGTCAGAAAACCGCTTGCCTCAGACAGTGATAGAAACTACTCTACTGCCAATGTTGCTTGAGAAGACTTTCCTCTGCTTAACAGGAGCCAGGGGCTTCACTTCAACCCTCATGCTGTGGAGAAAGTCAGACTCAACTGGCCACAGGTTCCTGTTTCTTGGGGCCGCTGATCACCATTTCTAACAGATGCCTGTGGCATTGCAAACACAAGATGGAAAACGATAGCTCTAAATTCCCTTCTGAAGGGTAAGGAAAGGAAGATGAAGGCAGATGTTAAATGAGCCCAGTCTTTTTCATCTCAAAAAATTCAGAGCTGCCTGTTAGAGCACAAGAGCTCTCTGAGCTCCCAGCCACACTGCCCACTCCCCATAGTGTTGCCTCTCCCCTTTCCTCTTTAAGACGCAGGAGCGAATCGTGGTCTCTGTGCTTTCATTGCAATCTATCCCAGGGGAAGAGTTCTCCCTGGTATCTGTGGGATGCCCTCGCTGCATGTGAGGCACAAATGGCTTCAGGGACCAGGATCCTCACTCACTCTGCAGTCTATTTTTCTAAATTGGAATTTGGGATCGGTTTCTTCAGGTGTCCCACCATCATCTATCATTATCTGAGTTATTCTTTATCCTTTCCCAGCCCCAAGGAGAGGATCCTAATTGTTTTTATAAACTGATAGAAGGAATTGGTGATTCTTGGAAGACAATGTTAAATGGTTATATTACTTTCCTATTAGTTACTGCATTTAAATAGCAGACCTAAGGTGGGGTGCGAGAAGATGTGACTCCTAGGAATATTGGTATGACCTTTCTCAAGCAGTCCTTTAGATCTGAAAATTTAATGTCTTCAATATCATTTCACAGATGAGAAAATTAAGGCACATATAGTGACATATTTAGGAGCTGAAGTGTGTTACAGAAACAAAGTTTTTTTGTATAAGCCTTTCCCTACATGGGATGTTGTCGTTGTCACCTATGTGCCTTTCAGGAAGCACCAAGTGCAGTGTGCATGATTCAGTTGGACCCCTAGTTCCCTTCTATTTCCCTCTCCAGCTGGCAGGAGACAGCAAAGGACAGTGGAGGTGGTTATTTTGTGGCCCACATTTCTGCCGTTAAAAGGGACATAAGAGACTATGTAGTATGGCCAATTTTTTTTTTTTTTTTTTTTTTTTTTTTTTGAGAGGGAGTCTCCCTCTGTCGCCCAGGTTGGAGTGCAGTGGCACCATCTCGGCTGCCTGCAAGCTCCACCTCCCAGGTTCACACCATTCTCCTGCCTTAGCCTCCCGAGTTGCTGGGGCTACAGGTGCCCACCACCACACCGGGCTAATTTTTTGGTATTTTTAGTAGAGACGGGGTTTCACCGTGTTAGCTGGGATGGTCCCAATCTCCTGACCTCGTGATCCACCCGTCTCGGCCTCCCAAAGTGCTGGGATTACAGGTGTAAACCGCCACGCCCGGAATATGGCCATTATTTTAAGTGTGTTTATTATTGCTCTGGTTCTCCCTTTGGGAGGCATTCAGTGAGTATACCCCATCTGTCACAGGCCCCCACCACTCCCTATGGTCTTACACTCTGCTGAATTCATACATTTAGGTAACTTCCCTGGCCCTCCTGAGAGGCACTTACTTTTGTAACCTCCTGTATTTGAGATGTAGGAAACTGGGGCCTGAGGAGAAGTTGACTTGCCTTGGGTCCCACAGTGGTACAGGCAGATCTAGAACTCAGATTTTCCAGGGCTCTTTCAGTAGGCTGTGGTTGAGCAGTAGTCAGGACCACCTCTTCAAGAAGGGAAAGACATTTGTCTTCTCATCTCTTTCTCCTCTTTCTTCCTTCTGCCTCTCACTGTAAGAAGAAACGTGTTAATAAGTTGCTAATACCTTACTCTAGGTGTATTTCATGTTACACCAGCCAGTACTTGTATTCTCAATGACCATAAGGAGAGGAATGCAGAAGAATTGATTTCTGTACTAAAAGTTCAGACTCTGTGGCACTTGTGATATTTCTGGACAACTGACTCTTCTCTACTGCCTTTCGAATCATACAGTGACAAAGCTGCTCACCCATGTATGTATAAAGCTGACCCTTCATCAGAAAGGCGTCCCCAGTGTCTCCTCACACAGGGCGGAAGAGCAGAGGGAGCAGGTGGCAACGTGGCAGCACCTTGAACTGTGCATCACTGGGCCTGCTCCCCCTCATCCCAAAGCAATAACCCAGAAATTACATCCTGAGACTTACTTCCTCAGAAAGAAAAGGAAGGGGAGGGATAATTTAAAAAGGAGAAACTTCTAATATGGTATTAGACTGTAATTCATAGGGAAATTTATGCCTGAGATATGAATTTCTGAAAATAAGAGGCTTTTTTGGAAGGGAAACACTGACACATCCTTAATTATAGAGTAATAAATACCAATGGTATATTATCTTTCGATATTTCCTTACACAGATATCAAAGCATGCAGCTGTTTTTGAAAACTGATAATCAAGTACAATATAAGTATATTACATCTTGCACTTACAACACACCCTTCAACTAAGCAGCATCATGGAGCACTTAACGGTGAGAAACAGAGCTGCTCATAGTAGAAACCTAACTGAACAAATTAGCTTTGAATTGTAACTTAAGAATCGTAGTCAAACCAAAACGTCTGTCCTTGCCAGGAAAGGCATTCCAAAGGCAGAGAGCATGCCAAGTAAAAAGCCTTTGCTTCAGGATTATGGAGACAGTTCTGAAAAGCCAGCATAACTTAATGATCAATCAGAAAAATATAGAGCAGTAACTACACAACTGAAGGATGCATAAAAATTGTACAAAGCGTTAATAGTGGAATGGGGAGGTAGGATGGGATTTTACGAGCAAGTATTAAGCTCTTGGACAGCTTCATTTGTTGCCCTCAATCCACACAGCAGAAAGAAAGAGAAAGAGACAAACATGGTCAAAGAAAAGTATGTGGACAAATGTGGGGGGTAGAAAAGGAAATGAAGGTTAAGCAAGGCCAATATGATTCAGAATAAAAGGGAGGGAGGGAAATATAAGGAGCCAGCTGTAATTACTGAATGTTACATTAAGAAGAGCTGAAATTGAGAGGGGGAGGTCTTGAGTATTTTACTAAGTGGATTAATGTCCTCTTCCTCGGGTGTCTGAAGTTGCAGATTTTAATTTATTTGGTGCAGGGATTTATTACAGAATTCTTAATGGGTGGGGAGATAAACAGGGACAATTACAAACTCTTAAGAAGTACAAAAGAGGACCATATAATACTTTCTATAAATTTAACTGTAATAAACAGGGTTTCAAGCTATGGACAAAGGTAGTCAAAAAAAGCATTTAGTCCATGATAATAGGACTAAAAGGGAAATAAGAGGTATGTCCAAAAAACTTAAAGACCAAAACAAAGAAAGAAAAGCCCACATAGATGTGTGAAGCCAAGGATTTTGAATGACTTGGGAGCTAGTTTTATTGCCGCTCTCCTTTCTCCACCCATTTAAAAAAATAAATCATAACTCTGGCATTTAAAAACCTACTCATGAACATCATTTATTAATATAAACTTAATCCTGTGCTATTCTTTGGTGGGTGGTAAGAACATGAACTAACAACAACTGGACTAAAACGATGGCAACAGGATGATCCACTCAAACACAGGAAAGCTGTAAGAAAAAGAAAAACTCCTAATCTGCTCTTTTACCTTACTTATTTTACAGAAGGAGAAAGCCAAAAAGGGGAGAGCATGTGGCTAAACCACAGAAAGACTAGATGCCTAAAGGAAAAATTTTAAAGTTTTCCTAAATAGGTATTAGAAGGGGAAGGGGGATGTAAAGCTTGTGTGATTTACATCATTTTGTTAATCTGCTAATCTACTTCCCTGGAAGGTGAGAAAGAGTGTTGTCTGCCTTCTACAATTGAAGAGACTAGGGCAGAAACTGAATTATGTTCTTATCCCTTTGTATACCTGGCTGTCATCTGGCTGGCAACTAGTCCACAAACTATTGGTTCAGGCATTTGCCTGGCAATAATGTTAGCCATCATTTAAATTGTTAAATATGGATCAGAAGATCTTTAAGAATTACTGATATGCAGCTATTAATACTGGATGTAAATAATATTATTTGGGGTGTGGGTAAATCATTTGACTGGAACCACGTTAAAAAAAAAAGGACTTGAAAATTTTGTTTTTGAAATGCTGTTGGGGAGATGGCACTGATGAAAAAATATAATTGAAAATGGAAAAAAACATCATCTACAAAGAGTAAGATGGGTAAAAATGACTAAGCAAATTGTCACCTTCGACCTGATGCTTCATTGTATCAGAAGAAAGTAAACAGATTGCTAACAAAGAGACAACCCCTTCTAATTTCCAAAACTGGCCCAGCAACAAGAGGGAGAAGAGTGCACTGCGTGGTGGCTCAGGGTGATCCTTTAATTTAAGTGTTAAAAATGAGGGCACAGACCTAGAGGTTTTTAATGGTCCGCGGGTGGACTTTAGATTCTGAACACCCCTCCACCTTCTATGGAGAATTCGGGACACGGTGGAGTTTAACCAGTATCTTAAATCCCAGGGACAGGGTGGAGATTGCTTTGTGATCCTGATTAATTAAAAGGAAAGAAATCAAAGCAGACATCTCTCCTTTTTCCATTTGAGCCGCAGAGCCATGGAGGGGAACTTGTGCTCTCTGGTGCTTGCAGCTATGTTCCCTGGCTTTCATCGGCTTGGCTTTTCCCCTTGTATTTCTAATGCTGTGATACCAGGCCAATAAAATCGAATCTACAAAATTGCAAAACAAAATTGTGTGTATGTGTGTGTGTATTAGAATTTTACTGAAGATAACTGCAACACTTTAAGCACAAAATTTTTAACTTAAAATGTATGAGTAATGAAGTTTTAAGAAGCAAAATGTGCTCAAGCGGAGTATTTGTAGTCCCTTTTTTGTAAGAGGTTCCCCAGACCTCTGGGTGCATCAGCAAACTGTCCTCCTACACGATGGAGCGTGCAGCTGCGATTTGGCCCCGGGCACCACCTATCCAGAGTCACTACCTAATGCATTTTACATTTGCACACATTGTCAAGGGGTGGGGGGCAGCTAAGAAGGGGCCTTCCCCCCAACCCCCAGCGTTCTGTTTCCTTTTGTCGCGGCCGTCAGCTGACACGTGGAAAATGTGGTGTACGGTTTTGTTTGCCTTTAATCTGTAATTAAGGATCCCTTGTCTGGGGCTTGCTACCTCTTTTCTTTCTGCCTCCCTGCCGCTCGGGTCTTCCGCTCTCGGTCACGTCTTGCCTGGCGTACCGCAGCCTGGGGGCTCGGGGTCGCTGGGCGGAGAAGCAGGCAGTAGGGAGGCAGGGGGCGCAGGGACCTCCGCGGAGCCCGGCGCTCGCCTGCCGAGAGAGAGCGCACGCCCCGGCACGCCGGCCCCGGCTCGCACGAGCCTCCGACCAGCCAGTGCCTTGCGTCGGGGCAGCTGCGCCCGCGTTGCCCAGAGCGGGTCGCCTTGCCGCGCGTCCGTTCCCTCCACACCGCGGCGCCTGAGCGGCCAGCGAGCCCGAGCTTCGGTCTGCGGCGGCGCCCGCCCTCGACGCCTAGCTCAGTCTCGTCCAGAGCGGTGGGGGGAGTTTTCTGCACCTTTCAGGCGCGGGAACATGTCGAGGGACGGGGAAGGACGTTGAGGTCACGAAGTCATCACCCACTCCTCTCGGCTGCCTGGGCGCTGCGGGAGCGCAGAGCCAGAGCACGAGGGGCTCGTCCCAGGGCGCGGGCCCCACCAGCCCCCGGCGGTCCCACCCGCGCGCACTCCCTCGCACACCCGCGCTGGCACGCGCACCCACCCTGGCGCGCGAACACCCTGCCACGCGCGCGCTGTCACGCACACACACCGGCACGCACCCGCCACGCGCGCGCCGACACTCCCAGGCTGGCATAGGCACACGCGCTGGGGACCCACTCCTTCCCGGGTTTGGCTGCGCCGGGTTCGCGTGCTCTCTCTCGGGCACCCCCGGGAAGGGAGCGCAGCTCGGTGGGCCGGCACCCTGTGCTTTATGCGTCTGAGGATTTCATTGAACTCGATTCCCTGAGTCGGCCAGGCTCAGTCCTCAGCGAGGGAATACGATGAAGACGCACTAAGCAAAACCAGAAACACCGATGCCTACTACCTTTTTAAAAAACATAACTTGCCCTCAGCAATCCCGGGAAGGGGAGTGGGGATGGGCACGGAGACTCTCCGAAAGGGATTTTATCTACACACTTTAGAATAACTCCTGTCTCTGGTATGTTCGGATACGTGATTTAAATCTCACCCCCCGGACGCTTTCTTTTTCACTTCACACCTGTATATTGAAATACAAACCTCATTTCTCCTCCTCACCACCAACTGGTTATTTAGGAGGAGTGGAGAAGAGGAGTTAAGCAATATTGGGGCAGGGGAATGTTTAGAAGCATTACATTGATTTGTCACTCATTTGCTCTGATTAACTTTTTGAAAACATGTGAAGATATTCCTATTTTGAAGCTTGTATTTTGTTAAAAGCCTCCTTCACACTGCCGTGATTTATCATTATTTATCTGAGTATACACATGTATGTATAGGAGAAAAGGAATGCTGATCCTTCCTGATTTCAGCAGTGCCGTTTTCCTTTCTATCCATGTGGTTTTAGCATAATTTTCTCCCTCTTTCTCACCAATAGAGATATTATAGTGTGCAAAAGCAGGGCACACCTGTGACCAAATATAAGAAACATTAGCCTGGAGTGTTTGCGAATACTCCTTGTCATCTGTCGCTCAAGATTTCCCCCCTCAGATGTGAAATATTCCCCAAACTGGTTTAAAGGTGTGAGCGGGTGGGGTGGGTTAACACGTGAGAGCAGTCCAAAAGTAAAGCGAGGTTGGGAGAGGGTGGCCTACAAAAACCTACTCTTGGAAGGCTGAACAAGAACGCATGGGAAGTGCATTAAGAAGAGACTGCAAACAATGATAATCAGGGCTTTCAAAAATCATAAAACGGATTGAAATAACTGATTCATTATTTATTCATCACAGCGCAACTTTGCAAATCTGAGAATAGTGTTTGGAAACCAAGTGCCTTCTATTTAGTACATCAAATCAGCAGATGGGTCTCCCTTCCAAACTGCGGCTAAAGGGTTAAAGCTATAATTTTAGAAAAGAATCTCAGGAAATGACACTCAGATCTAATATATTTCCTTTTCTTTCTGGCAATAATATCCCCCAAAGAATATATATATACTTATTGATATCATGATAATGTTTCTCATTCTGAGTACAAGTGTCAGACTGATTCCCGTTTGTGTAAGTGTTTTTAAAACTGCGAGGACACTTTCGCTACTCTGAAAGCTGACGAGCCAATGAAGGGGAGCTTCTTTTAACTCCATAATAGCAGGTTACATAGTAAATGAACACTGATGGTCAAATAGCCAATTATGGTATAAATATCCGTTGTTTACAGAGAGGTGTTAAATGAGCCTTGGAGTACAAGGGATTAGGCCGATCTATGCTACAATTTGTTCTTCAACCCATTATGTCTTCCCTTTAAAAGGCCAGTGCCATTGTAGGTAGTATGCACACAGAACATACTTCTCTATGTTGATTTTAGTTTGCTTTATTTCGATGCACACTGTTGTTTACTTTTTAAAATTTAAATAAATGTCAGCATTGTATAATTTCTATGTTAACAAAGCAGTGAGCAAAATCCCTTGTATGTTTATAAAATATTATTGTTTAATTCACATAGTTTAGAAATTCCAAATGTTGAGAATAGGAAGGAGGCCAAATACCATCTGTTTATAACTATGATGCATCGTAATATGTGTACTTTTAAAAGGAGTTTGGTCAATCATGCCACTATTTTATCTGCTCGGAATATGTTGGAGATTTAAAATGTAATTTACAGGATTACTTTTAGTGCGTTGCATCCAACTGTGAGTTGTAAAGAAATCGGTCTCTTCTGTTTTTCTCAAATTAATCATGTAACAGCCCCAATTAATGGGGGCTGTTAAACGTGTCACTTTTTGCTTAGCTCCAGAATTCTTCTAACTTTGGCTCGGTCCACCTTCTTGATGCTGATAAAAACTCCAAGGACAAATGAAACAAAACACTCCTAGCTGTGTCCTTCTGCCAGGAGATAGTCACTAAGAATGGGAGGCAGGATATGGTAGCTAATAATTAGCTAACATCAGCGCTGAGAAATTACCTGTGAAATACCCTTTGGTACTGAATTGAAAAACATTTGACATTCCCTGTTTTAAAATAGTATTTTCTTGTCCCTGAGACTTATGATTTAACTTACCTTTTATTTCAAAGGCATCTAATTGCATACCATGTAACAAAGGGAGTATACTTACTTGCAATAGATGAACAGGTTTTTGTTTTTGATTTTAGTTACAAACTCAAGTTATTCAGTTAGGAGCTCTCCCTTGCTTTGCAAATCAAGGAATCTCAGCAACTGGGCCTTCAATTCCAGGCAGCCACAGTTTTGAATCCAGAGGTGGTTTTAGAGTGTCACACCATGGGGTCTCTTTTTGAAGAAGGAGGAAGTGAAGATGAGCTCAGATGTCTTGAAAAAGGTTTGAAAGCTGTGATAAAAACATTTATTACCAAATGATGGTTGCTTGATTGATTTTTTAGCAAGGTAGAATCAGTAAAAAGCTACATCTTGAAATGCTTTTATAAACACATGCAGAAATATGAAAACAAACTCCCAATAAACTGGGCATGTTCTGGATGTTTTACTTCTCAGTTGAGTGTTCAATGAAAAAATGGTGCTGTATAAAGTGGTTTCTCTGTACTATTTAGCAATATCTGTTTTCTCAAACATTCTAGTTTTAGCAGCTTCATCTAAAATTGTACCAACCTAGATTATGTACTCATACATAATTAAGAACATTAAGAATACCTTCTCTAAGTAAACAAACTGACCCATTATATATTTTTTTTTTCAGTCTAAATGTTATATTTTGAAAGTCTGTTTGTTTTCTTTCTGGTCAGATTTTTTTCCCCAAAAAATGAATCCATTGGATTTTATGTTATCAAGATATGCTTAAGCTTGTTTTTCTTTCGGTTACAATAAGAAAATGCCAGACTCCTTTATCCTACATAATTGCTCAAGTGTGTACAGAGTATAAGAGTGAATCCAAAAAATAATAATAATGTTAGGGATAAAGAGGAAGGAGATTGGAGAAAGTGGAGGGGGAAGGGAGGTAAGAATAGCAGAAGATAGAACTGGGATAAAAGAGGTTTATCAGACAAAGCTTTCCAAATTGCTTGGAGGGGATAAGACATAATCATTACAAGCATCATCATTTCCAAATAAAACCTAGATTTTTGCATTCAGATATGAAACAGCTAGGGGAAACTTTTAAGTAAACCTTTTTGATACATGTGAACTAGTTTTTTCATTCAAGCCCGGCATTCTTAAGAGAAGCAAGTACTAAAAGATATCCATATTCCCATCGTGGGAGACAGAGAAGAAATAGAGGCATTTTCTGTGTTTAAGGCATTTACAATATAGAAATAAGCCATAAATGCATAAAATGAACAAGACTATGTATAATGCACTCTTATATTTTGCCTATTGTAAGTGCAAAAATAATGATGATTTTAAATGGGGGAATTATTCAGACATGCTTTCCTACTGATACTTTATCTAGCAGTTCATTTCTAGGCAAGTTAAACAAGGCTTAAAATGAATAAACTCTTCAGAACTCCTCTAGTCTAATAAATTGCAGTAGATAATCAAGATTGAAATTGGCATGTAGGTGTGCATATCATGTTCCCTTTAGAACCGACTTAGAGCCATAGCAGTGACCCACAGTGTGCACGTAAGTCATTGCTATAGTCACGTTATCTTGACAGCCAAATCATTTTATAAAATACACTTTAATAAGTCACTATTGAGCCCTGAAGTAAAACCATATAACTTAACCATTACTGAGTGGGCATTTATAGGTATTATATTTAAATCAGATAAAAGATAAAAGAAAAGAATTAAGAATAAGAAAAATGTATGGGAAACTATTTGCTTCTTGCGATTAATCTAAAGCATGCCAGAAGTATCTTTTCATTTTGCTTTTTATGAAGAATTATTGACCCTAAGAAAAGTCATTTGAGGACTGCAAGTAAACAAACAATAAAAACAACAACAAGAAAAATATTGCTTTTTTAAGGAGAGAATACAGACAGTAGTAAACTCATGCATTTTAAACATTAAGAAGAAAAGACATAAAATTTAATACACACAATAAATAATAAATATTCTTCAGTTTCATCTGATGGCTAATGAAGGGAAAAGCTCATGTGGAAAATTTGGAAAGAGATGAATGTAACAAGGTAATTAACTCTTTGCTCCTTTAGCCGTAGAAAAGAGAGAGTAGAGTAAGATTTCTTTTAAGTTTAGATCTGCAGCAACCACAGAGATCAAATCGGCCTCTACAAAATAAATAAAAGGATTCCCACTAGCTCCCCAACTCAAGCTCCAGTCTCGTTGGCCCCCCACCCCCCCGACCTTGGTGCCCCAAAAATCTCAGGCCCTGGAGTCTTTGCTCTCTGATGGAATGCTTGCCTCTACTCAGAGATCAGCAGCAGCTGGGTTCTTGCCTCGTTCTCTTGGACCTTCTACTGATGGAATCTGCCATCTGGTATTCACTCCATTATACTTGGGTAGCTCTTTATAATTTAAGATGCACTTCTTCATCTGTCCTCTGATTTAGTCTTTAGAATGCCCTTGTGACATAGATAAACCATAGCTTTCGTCATAAATGTCAGAAGGAGCAACTCAAAATCATACTGCTAGGACATTGCAGAACTGGGACTAGATGTGATAGCACATGACACCCAGTGTGCTTCTTCCCCTTAGACTGGGTTTCATACTTTGCTCTTCATTTGAATTGTGAGTATGTGAATACATTACAATTACCGTCTTTGTATTGGGTGGGGAGAAGAAAGAAAAGAGGAAGAGCTGAAGGGAAAAAGAAAGGAAAGAAAATAAATCTCTTCGGGCTTTTCTGTGAAGTGGAGAAGAATAAGTCTTAAGTTTTTAAATAACTCCCTCTCTGCTTACCAAGATTAGTCAGGAGGGAAGCACTTCCTAAAATTTGTAACCAGTAAAGGAAAAATGAATTCCAAAGCTATCATGGAGCAGTGTGCTTTAACAGATAGAAATCCAAAGTCGATAATCCATTGCCAGAGCTCCTTAATGGATTCTGGGATATGCATGAGTTGACCACAAGCTGGATTTGGAATAAAAGGTGAAGAACAACTCTGCTTAAGAAATGAATAGGGCCGGGTGCAGTGGCTCACGCCTGTAATCCCAGCACTTTGGGAGGCCGAGGGGGGCGGATCACGAGGTCAGGAGATCGAGACCATCCTGGCTAACACAGTGAAACCCTGTCTCTACTAAAAATACAAAAAAATTAGCCGGGCGCGGTGGCAGGCGCCTGTAGTCCCAGCTATTCGGGAGGCTGAGGCAGGAGAATGGCGTGAACCCGGGAGGCGGAGCTTGCAGTGAGCAGACATCGCGCCACTGCGCTCCAGCCTGGGCGACAGAGCGAGACTCCGTCTCAAAAAAAAAAAAAAAGAAAAGAAAAGAAAAAGAAATGAATAGGAATTTGGGAAGACTGTAGAAAAAAATACCTTGTAGAGAGCAAAAGAAAATGGTCACAGAGTAGAAGGACATAAGCAAGGACTTAAAAGTCACATATCCAGCAGCAACCCGTAGTGGGATAGAATGGATTATTACATTCTTTTTATTCACGGGATGGATTACACTCTGTTTTAAGCTTGTGGCCCAATGTCATCTCTACCTGTGATCCCAAGCTTCCACTGAAAGCTGGCTACACTAAAACTCGCTTGCTTTAGTTCCACATTTGGGGAACGAAGGTACAGGGAGGGTGGACAAAGGTGACACTGTGGAAGAAATGATTTAAAATAAAGACAAGGCCAAATGTGGTGGCTGACTCCTGTAATCCCAGCACTTTCAGAGGCCAGGGTGGGAGGATCACTTGAGGCCAGAAGTTTGAGACCAGCCTGGGCAACATAGTGAGACCCTTAAAAATTAGCTGTGGTGGCACATGCCTGTCATTCCAGCTACTTGGGAGGCTGAAGTGGGAGGATCACTTGAGTCCAGGAATTCAAGATTGCAGTGAGCTATGATTGCACCACTGCATTCTAGCCAAGGCAACAGAGCAAGACCCTATCTCTAAAAAATGAAATATAGTAAAGACAGAGAATGTTATGGAAGTGGAAAATAGGGACAGGAGATAATTAAGAGAAATGGAAGCCCTCTGAGGATGAACGCTAAGTCACAAGGAAACCCATAATGCAGGAGGTCTTGGAGAAAACCAGGCAGCTGGTTGTTGATGTTGTGGACACTTGGACATTTTTGGCTATTCAACATCTACCTATCCTTCTGTCAGAATCTGAAATTCTATGTGAGAAAATAATTATTTCTTTTTTTTTTTTTTTTTTTTTTTTGAGAGAGTCTCGCTCTGTAGCCCAGACTGGAGTGCAGTGGAGGGATCTCAGCTCACTGCAAGCTCCGCCTCCTGGGTTCACGCCATTCTCCTGCCTCAGCCTCCCGAGTAGCTGGGACTACAGGCACCTGCCACTGAGGCGCCTGACTAATTTTTTGTATTTTTAGTAGAGACGGGGTTTCACCGTGTTAGCCAGGATGGTCTCGATCTCCCTACCTGGTGATCCACCCACCTCGGCCTCCCAAAGTGCTGGGATTACAGGTGTGAGCCACCGCGCTGGGTGCCTGGCCCTGGAAATAATTATTTCTTACTGATATTATCAGTCCTGGAAATGGAATCTTGCCTTGAAGAGAGGAACAAAAAGACAACGTCTGTATACCAGTCCTTCCTGCATGGAGGAACCCACTCAGACTATTTCCACCAAAAGATGGCGGGTGGGGTCTGTTTCCTAACCTACGCAGCTGCTGGGGTTTCTGCCAGTCCCAAGCTCAAAAGTCCAGCCTCCCTCCCTTTGATATTGTTCTCTATCCACTAGGATTCTGTCAGGTGCAGAAAACTGAAGGCCCTGGCTCAACTGACTTGTTCAGCAAGGAAAAATTATTTCAGATAGCAAGAAGGATGAACGTAGAGTGGCTACATCTTTCCGTTCTCTCATCCTGACATGTTAGCCTTTCTTCAGCTGACCCCTTATGGTCACAAGAAGGCTGCAGCAATCCAGCCATCACATCCTCACCACATATCTATTTCCAGATGCAGGAGAGGGTTTTTTTGTTTTTGTTTTTGTTTTCTTGTCTCTCTTTCTGCAGTCAAGAAGAGTTTGCCAGAAGCCCACTAAGAGAATCCCCGACATAACCTCATTGCATCATATATGCGTAAACTGGCAGGGGGAATGGGAATTGGATCTATCAATTAGACCCTAACCCTGAGCCATACAGGGGTAGAGGGATGAATAGACCATGAAAAAAATTAGAATGAAGTTCACAAAGACAAAAGAGAAGAAATGACTATTTGGTAGCTAATCCACACTGCAACTTCCCCCAATAAATACATTCGTGTCTAGTTTAGTCAGATTGAGTTTTTGTTGTTTGCAAATAATCCAAATGAATATCCTCAGTTATGGCTACTACTGAGATTCTGAGATTGTTTAAATTTTAGATAACTTTTGATAAATAGAGATATAATTTGCTTTTACTGTCAAAGTTATTTTTTACTTTTATTTATTCATTTAATGTATGTGAAAAGATGACTTGGGTTTTAGAAATATTATTTTTTTACTCTTCTAGATGCCCAGCATATATTGGCCATAACAAATTTTTTCAATAATAAGTTTCTAAATATGTTTAATGTCTTACTTTGACATTTATTCATGTGTTCCTTTTTTGTTCATTCTGTAATTCATATAGTCATTAACTTCTTGTTTGTTTATTCAAAAATTATTATTAGGAACCTGATATGTATGTGGAAGACATTGGATTAGAAAGAAAAAAAATTTTAAAACATTTGTAGAACCTCAAATGAAGGTACATTTATTTTCACTTTGTAACATTTTTAAAAGGGGAGCAATGGGACAAAAATGAGGAACCTGTGGATGTTCCCAGCCTTCTCTTCTTGCTAACAAATTTCCCTGCTTTGCCTGCTTGGTTTTCTCCATTCTTTTTGTTCTGAGGTGAGTCTTGCCTTGACAGACAAGTTCTTTTTGGGCTTTAGGGATGAGAATAGGAAGGAAAGGGAGAAAGAACAAAAGTTCAAAAGATTAAATTTGGAGGAGGAGGTTATCTTGACGTGAGAGTGGAATTTGAAGACAGATATAAAGGAGAAGCAGCAGCTGCTGTGTGTGAACCACTAGATGGGGGAGGCAGAGGGGGATTTTTAAGAATAGCTATGGACTCTGTGCCCTTCATAGTGTTCAAGAAAATAAATGAAGAACTTGAGTCACTTTGAAATTATTTTTAGTTGCTGCACTGTGGTGGGGTTTTTTTTATTTGTTGTTTTAATCATGATGTTGTTCATATGGGTTATTACTTTGTAGTATCCAGGGCTCTATTGGATTGCAAGTGACAGAAATTAACTCACACTATTCAGGCATTAAATTTGGCTTATGTGTTGAAAAGTCCTAGGAGATGATCTTTGGGAATACGAGGACCCAGTGCTCAAGCACCATACTCTCTGTCCCTTTCTCTCTCACCCTTTCTGTCTCTCTCTCCCTTTCTCTCTGTCCAGTTTTCTCTCTCTCTCCATTTTTCTCTCTCTCTCCCTTTCTCTGTCTCTCCATCTCTCTCTCTCTCTCCTTTTCTCTCTCTCTCCCTTTTTTCTCTCTCTCCCTTTTTTCTCTCTCTCCCTTTCTCTCTCTCTCTCTCTCCTTCTCCCCCGCTACTTTCCCTCCCTCTCCCTCCCTCCTTCTCTCTCCTTTCTCCCCTCCTCTATATTGATTTCTTTCTCTAGAAGGCTATGTTGATGTGGTAGGAAAGTTAACTTGTGTGTATTACCTATGATTCTTACAGCCTCAGAAAAGAGAACCTTTCACATCCAGCATCCAAATCAGACCCTGGCAAAAGGGCATTTATTCACCCTGCTCGGGTCACTTTCTTACTCTTGTGGTGGGGGATTAGGGAAACTAAGGAAGGCATAATTTCAGATGACCACTTCAGTGTTACACTGGAATGGATCCTTCAATCCAGGTTAAAAGAAACTTTCCAGCTGTAGGCAGAGGAATAAGTTGTGCTGTAGTTCACATTGTATCTCTTGTTAAACAAGTCTCTCTTCTTCACTGAGTTATTTCCACTACTATCACCATATGGGGTTGAATTTTAACTTAAATATAGATCTCTAGTGGTCTTTTTAAATGTCTTCCAAAGGACTAGACTCCAAGGTAGCTTTGAAATGAAAGTTATTGGATATACAGAAAAAAAAAAACATGGGAATAGAGCTGCAAACAAAGTCACAATAAGTGAAGCAAATATTCTCCCCTTGGAAAAATGATGGACTTAAATTTAAGCCTCATCTAGAAACACTCAAGTCCTTTGCAGACTTCCTAAGAAGGGAAGATGCTTAGTAGGAGATAAATCTTTTGTTAATGAGACATGCTCAAAATAATTCCCTGTTACATACCAAACAGTACAATTAGAGACATTGAAAAGAGATTGTAGAGTTTCTAAACTACAGAGGTTGGTATGACCACTTAGTGCATTGTGGACTATAGTTCAGGTGTCAAGTATCTGTTAAAAACTAGTTGTTGATTTCTATGAAAAGTTTTCAATTTCCAGGGATAAGAGAGTCAGTTATGGTGGGGGCCGGGGGACATGTCTGAGTTTAACCAGATTGGGAGTGCAAGTAGAACCCTGGTATTCTTTCATATGCCTAAAATATACGTATTGGTTCTGAGGTGTTAAAGAGGTCAAGGTCATAAGCCTTGGTTCTAGGAAGGACAGGTCACTAGGATGATGTGCATAACTGTTGATGATCAAAAGTGCCTAAGAAGATACCTGAAGCTCTGTAAGACTTTGCTCAGACTATGGAAGAAAGTGGTATATCGTATAGTAAACGTAATTGAATAATCTATTGTAAGTAAACAAAATAAAAAATTGTGTACATACTGTTTACTATAGTTATAGTAGAGTGAATGATTGTTCCTTATTCCTCCTTGTTCTAGAATTGTGCGTTTTACGTTTATGGCCATTTCCATGTGACTTTGTGCTTCCTCTAGAGAAAGCATAGTACTTTCCCAGTCCATTACGTCAGGCATGACCGTGGACTTGCTGTAACCTTTGGAACTGGGTTGAAGGACAGTGTTCCTGTTCCAAGCTGAGGCCTTAACAGGCACTACAAGTCTCTTCAACTTCTATCATCCATCGTGATAATACCATAGCCTAGGTAGCTACTGGCCCGTGGAAAATTTGAAGATACATGAACCCAACCTAAATCCAACTCAGCCTGGAGCCCAGAGCTGGGAACCTGAAGTTGAGTTTTGTATAAGCAAACTGCAGCATCTCACAGATCTGTGAGGGAGGCATTAATGCTTGCTGTTTTAAGCTACTAAATTTTGGGGTGGTTTTTTATGTAGCATTATTGTAGCAATAGCTGACTGAGAGACTAGTATTTTTTCCCTCTCCCTGTAAGTGTTTTGAAATTGATGGTATATCTAACAATTCACAGCATTGTAGGATGAAGGAGATTCAGTAATTACATGGGTAATCATTTAATTAGAATTATGAGAAGTGGTATGAGAGGGGGCAAAAAACACAAAACACAGAGATGTAACCCAATCTGAGAGTCAGGAAAGGTTTTTCTGAGGAAGTAACGTTGAAGCTGAGATCTAGCCTTTGGCTAAACAAGGTTGGAGGATGGGGAGCATTCTTTCTGAAGGGAGCAGTTTTTGCAAAGCCCTTGAGACCAAAAAAAGAGCTCACTGTATACTGAGAAGTATCCGGAAAGCAGAGAGAAATCAGACAAATGACGGAAGAGAAGTTGATGAGGCTCAGTTTCACTCTGTGTGACAGGCTGAACTGTGTCGCCCCATAGATTCACATGTTGAAGCCCTACCTCCTGCACCTTGGAATGTGACTATTTGGAGATAAGGCCTGCAGAGAGGTAATTAAGGTAAAATGAGGTCATGTGGGTAAGCCTAAATCCAAGACTGGTGTCTTTATAGGAAGAGGAGATTAGGACACCCAGAGGAAAGACCTTGTGAAGACACAGAGAGAAGACAGCCATTCAAAAGGAGAAAGGCCTCAGAAGACATCAGCCCTGCCAACACCTTGATCTTGGGCTTCTAGCTTCCAGAACTATAAAAAATCAATTTGTTGTCTAAGGCACCCAGTCTGTAGTATTTTGCTAGGGAAGCTCTCAGAAACTAATAAACACAGTATGCCTGGGTCTAAGTGTGGTGCCCATACGTAGTAGAAAGTGAATTGACCGGATTTAGATATCAGGAAGATTTCTCTAGCTGCAATAGAAATGGGTTGGAAAGGGGGAGCAGGAGGAGGTTGTCACAGTAGTCCAGGGGAACATGATGGTGTCTTAGACCAAGGTGGGGCAGTGGAGATGGAGACAAGTGGATTGGTTGAAGATAGATACATTCAGTAGATAAATCAACCAGGCTTGGTGATTGATTAGACAAGGAAGGTGAAGAGGCCATCAAGATGACATTCTGGTTTGTAAAACAGGAGACATGGAGTAGGACCAGATTTGGGAAGAGGCTCACCAGTTTGGTTTGGGACAAATTGTGTTTGAAGCAACTTCCAGTTATGGGATTATAGTGGTCTAGATACCCTGAGTATTCTCCCACTACTAATGCTAGAATGCTAGATACAATAAAATAAATAATCTTAATAGCTGAGTTTGGAAGAAAGAGAAATCATCAGAGTTGCCAAAAGGAAGAGAGAACTGAGAACCTGAACAGCAGTTGCATAAGCTCACATGGCAGGAGTATGGCTGGCTTGGGCTTGGGAGGTTGTTATGGTCTCAGAAATCTAGAGGTTTTCGGCCGGGTGCGGTGGCTCATGCCTGTAATCCCAGCACTTTGGGAGGCCGAGGCCGGTGGATCATGAGGTCAGGAGATCAAGACCATCCTGGCTAACACGGTGAAACCCCGTATCTACTAAAAACACACAAAAAATTTACTGTGCGTGGTGGTGGGCGCCTGTAGTCCCAGCTACTCAGGAGGCTGAGGCAGGAGAACCCAGGAGGTGGAGTTTGCAGTGAGCCGAGATCACGCCACTGCACTCCAGCCTGGGCTACACAGGCACACTCCATCTCAAAAAATAAATAAATAAATATATCTAGAGGTTTTCATTCATTTTCAAACTCACAGAGACAGAAGACAAGGCCTTGGAAATTCTGGAGGGAGGTGGGGTGGGATGTTGAGCCTGAACCTCTTATGTAAATCCAGAATCATTTAAGGGCTATCCCTTCAGTGAATTGGTAAGATTAAAATAATATATACACAAGCACAAACAGAAAACAAGGAAGCTTGTCTACCTAGGTCTTGGTAGAGAGTGGAAAATAAGCCTTTCCAGAGAATTTGTAATCACAGACGTGTACCTCCTACGAGCTCGGTGTCCAGATTTCATGCCCCGAAAAATCCCATGTTCAGATGTCAACGGTTTCCCAGCAGAAGCAAACGGAGAACAAATCTGGTGTGATAAAACATCATCCCAGGCCACACATGATTCCTCCAGATGAAGCCTATTAAAGATGAGCTCACCATTCAAAATTAAAAAACACACAGGGAAACAAGCCACCTTGAGAGACTTAGAAAAGAGTAAAAACAGCAGAATCATACCCCCAAGGAATTTGAGATAATAGAACTACCAAAGGTGGATTATAAGATACCTAAAGTTTAAAATGATTAAAACTGGAGAGAAATAAAAAGTATTAAAAAATAAGATGCAGATAGATTTGAAAAAGAATCAATTAGAAATTCTAGAAAGGTAAAATAAAGCTTTTGAAGTACATTAAATGGTTTTAAGGGCATATTAGATACAGCTTAGAGGAAATTCATAAACTAGAAAATAAATCTAAGGTTATTAAAACATACATATATAAAGACATATATACACACACACAAACTATATGTACATATAAGGCATCTAGTCTATCCAATGTGTATATAAATTTCTTTCTAAATACATACATACACAAATATATACATAAAGTTTAGAATAAAGAAATTTCTGAATAGGAATTTCACAAAGACTCTGTAGAGGGAATTAGAGAAATTTTGCATATCAAAGCAGATTACCTTTGAATGAATAATAATAAGATTGACAAGAGACTTCTTAATAGCAACATACTAGAAAAAATAAAATAACATCTGCAAAATGTTGAGAGAAAGTAGCTACCAATCAACAGTTCTATATCTATATATTTTATATCCTATGCCTATGTTATTCAAGAATTAGATACAATACAAATATTAATTTCCAGATAATAAATGAGAAGCTATGATTCACAGAACTTTGTTGAAAACCAAGTCAGAATGTTCTTCAATAGAAAGAAATTGAATCCAGAAAAGAATAATGTAAAAGAAGCAATAGTGACAAAATAAAATAGCAAATAAGTAGATAAATCTAAGCAAGTATTTCTGAATAAAAACAAAATGGAACATTTTTTAACTTTACAGTAGTTTTTTCTGAGGGGAGGAAGGCAAAACTGGGCAGGTCAACCCTATGAGTAATGTTTTATTTCTTAAGTTGAAGGGTGAAACAGAGGCTATGATTCTATAACTCTTTATTTCTTTTTGTCTTAAATATACTATAAGAAATTTAGAAATAAATAAATGACTTTTTTTTTAAAGTTCAGTGGATACAAAGGTCTGAAAGACAGTAACATTTAAGACAGGTAGGGGATAATCAGACTTCAAGTGTCTTTATATTCTTGTATTGTTTAGATGAAGGGTAGACATATTCATTAACTCTAAGCCTTACAAAGCTAGGGTAAAAGAACAGAAATAAAATGTTATTTCCAAACAAGAAGAAATTAAGAAAAAAACTTAATTGGCCCCCAAATGAACAAGAAAGCAGGAAACATAAGGGCAGCAAGTAGAAACACAAAATATAATGGTGGAGATAAGTCCAAATACACAAAGCATTACAATAAATTAAACACTCTAATGTTGCCAGCTAAAACAGATATTGAAAGATTGAATTTTAAAAATTCAGGTAAATGGTGTTTACTAAAGACACATCCAAACCTTAAGGGCATAGAAAGATTGGAAGCAAAATTCTAGGAAAAGAAAAACCAGCAAGTACTAACTGGAAAAGGAAAGTCTTACATTAATATTAGAAAAATAGACTTTAAGGCAAAAACCATTGTTGAAGCATTGTTAAGAATAACAGTGGCTAGTGCATAATTTAGAAAAGTATAAGTCACCTGAAAGACATAGCAATTCTAAACTTGTATGCACCAAATAACATACATTCAAAATATGTGACACAGAAATTGATCAAATTGTGAGGGAAAATTTAAAAATTCTACAACCATAGTGGAAAATTTTTAACACTCTTCTCTCACTAATTGGTAGATCAAGCAGACAAAATCTTAGGACATAGAGGATTTGAACACACAAATTTTAAGTTTAATATGATGGATATATATTGAATCTTGAATCCAACAGTTTGAGAATATGAAAATTTTCAAGTACACTTGAAGCATTTACCAAATTGACCACTATGATGGTTAATTTTAGGTGTCAACTTGACCAGATTAAGGGATACCCAGACAGCTGGTAAAGCATTATTTCTGAGTATGTCTGTGAGGGCATTTACAGAAATGATTAGTGTTTGAATCAGTGGATTGAGTAAGAAAGATCTGCCCTTACTCAGTGTGGTGGACACCATCCAGTCAGCTGAGGGCCCAAATAGAACAAAAAGGCAGAGGAAAGCTGTATTAGTTTGTTTTTACACTGCTGATAAAGACTATACCCAAGACTGGGCAATTTACAAAAGAAAGAGTTTTAACGGACTTACAGTTCCACGTGGCTGGGGAGGTCTCACAATCATGGTGGAGGAGCAAGTCATATCTTACAAGGATGGCAACAGGCAAAAAGGAGAGAGAGCTTCTACAGAGAAACTCCCATTTTTCAAACCATCAGATCTTGTGAGACTTACTATCATGAGAACAGCACAGGAAACACCCGCCCCCATGATTCAATTACCTGCCACCATGTTCCTCCCACAAAATGTGGGAATTGTGGGAGTTACAATTAAGATGAAATTTGGGTGGGGACAGAGACAAACCATATCATCCCACCCCTGGCCCTTCTCAAATCTCATGTCCTCACATTTCAAAACCAATCATGCCTTCTCAACAGCACCCCAAAGTCTTAACTCATTTCAGCATTAACTCAAAAGTTCACAGTCCAAAGACTTATGTGAGACAAGACAAGTCCCTTCTGCCTATGTGCTTGTAAAATCAAAAGCAAGTTAATTACTTCCTAGATACAATGAGGGTAAAGGCATTGGGTAAATACAGCTGTTCCAAATGGGAGAAACTGGCCAAAACAAAAGAGCTACAGGCCCCATGCAAGTCCGAAATCCAGCAGGACAGTCAAATCTTAAAGCTCCAAAATTACATCCTTTGACTCCACATCTCATATGCAGGTCACACTGATGCAGGAGGTGGGTTCCCAGGGTATTGGACAGCTCTGCCAGGTCCTTTGCAGGGTACAGCCTCCCTCACAGCTACTTTCACGGCTGGCATTGAGTGTCTGTGGCTTTTCCAGGTGCACAGTGCAAGTCATCAGTGGATCTACCATTCTGGGGTCTGAAGGATGGTGGCCCTCTTCTCACAGCTCCAGTAGGCGGTGCCCCAGTAAGGTATCTGCATGGGGGCTCTGACCCCACATTTCCCTCTGTACTGCCCTAGCAGAGGTTCTCCATGAAGGCCCCACCCCTGCAGCAAACTTCTCTATGGACATCCAGGCATTTCCATACATCCTCTGAAATCTAGGTGGAGGTTCCTAATACCCAATTCTTGACTTCTTGAGCACTATCGGGCTCAACACCACATGGAAGCTGCCAAGGCTTGTGGCTTACACCCTCTGAAGCTGTAGCCTGAGTTCTGTGTTGGGCCCTTTCAACCACAGCTGGAGCAGCTGGGACACAGGGCACCAAGTCCCCAGGCTGCACACAGCACAGGGACCCTGGGCCTCACCCATGAAACCACTTTTTCCTTCTAAGCCTCCAGGCCTGTGATGGGAGGGGCTGCTATAAAGACCTCTGAAATGCTCTAGAGACATTTTCCCCATTGTGTTGGTCATTAATATTCAGCTCCTTATTACTTATGCAAATTTCTGCAGCTGGCTTGAATTTCTCCTAAGAAAATGATATTTTCTTTTCTTTCACATAGGCTGCAAATTTTCTGAACTTTTGTGCTCTGCTTCCCTTCTAAAAGTGAATGCCTTTAACAGCACCCAAGTCGCCTCTCGAATGCTTTGCTGCTTAGAAATTTCCTCCATCAGATACCCTAAATCATCTCACTGAAGTTCAAAGTTCCACAAATCTCTAGGGCAGGAGCAAAATACCACCAGTCTCTTTGCTAAAATATAACAAGAGTCACCTTTGCTCCAGTTCTCAACAAGTTCCTCATTTCCATCTGACACCACCTCAGCCCGGATTTTATTGTCCTTATTGCTATCAGCGTTTTGGGCAAAGCCATTTAATAAGTCTTTAGGAAGTTCTAAACTTTCCCACATTTTCCTGTCTTAGTTTCCGAGTCCTCCAAACTTCCAACCGCTGGCTGTTACCCAGTTTCAAAGTCACTTCAACATTTTTGGGTATCTTTTCAGTAGAACCCCACTCCTGGTACCAACTTATTGTATAAGTTTGTTTTCTTACTGCTGATAAAGACATACCTGAGACTGAGCAATTTACAAAAGAAAGACTTTTAATGGACTTACAGTTCCATGTCACTGGGGAGGCCTCATAATCATGGTGGAGGAGCAAGTCACATCTTACATGGATGGCAGCAGGCAAAAAGAGAGTGAGCTTGTGCCAGGAAAATTCCATTTTTAAAACTATTAGATTTCCTAAGACTTATTCACTATCATGAGAACAGCATGGGAAAGACCCACCCCCATGGTTCAATTACCTCCCACCAGGTTTCTCCCGCAAAACATGAGAATTGTGGGAGTTACAACTGAAGATGAGATTGGGTGGGGACACAGCCAAACCATATCAAAAAGTGAACTCTTTTTCTTTCTCTCTCTTCTGGAGGTAGGATACCCTTCTTCTACCCTTGGACACCAGAACTCCAGATTCCCTAGTCTTTGGACTCCAAGACTTGCCTCAGTGGCTACCCCTGCACCCACCAGGTTCCAAGGTCTTTGGCCTCAGACTGAGAGTTACACCATTGGCTTCCCTAGTTCTTAGGCTTTTGGACTTGGATGAAGCCATGCTACTGGCTTTCCTGGTTCTCCATCTTGCAATGGCCTATTGTGGGATTTCTCAACCTCCATAAGCACATAAGCCACTATCCCTAATATGTCCCCTTGCATATATCTATATCTCTTTCTGTGTGTGTGTGTGTGTGTGTGTGTGTGTGTGTGTGTGTATGTATGTGTGTATTCATTGGTTCTGTCTCTTTGGAGAACCCTGACTAATACAATCACTAATTGGGCTTTAAAGAAAACCTCAACAAATATAAGAGGTGATCTGAATATTATTAATTTAGAAATTAGAAAGTAGATTTCAACACAATGTTACTAAATGAGAAATAAAAAACAAAAATCCTCAATATATTTGAAATGTAAAATATATATAAAGTAAGTTACGACTTGAAGAATTTCAGGAGATGGAAATATTAAATGGCAAAACTTGAGTGATATTCCTTCTACTTCCTGAAAAATTCAATCCTGAAGCCATTAGGTGGGATAGACCAAGATAGGAGGAGCTGCAGTGTCCAGAGGTGGTATCAGAGCCCATGGACAATAAGAACATCACTCTGGGATGGCAGGCATCCTCGCATGGGGAATCAGCCTTAACAGGGTGAGGAAATATTCACACAGGCAGTTGATGTGGTTGGGGAAGTCAGAGTCCAAACAGAGAGAGGAGGACATCTGTGTAGGGCAAGCGTTCATAGTGGGGATGGAGATAGATTGCATAAAGTGGGGTTGATTGCATAAGTAAATATCAGAAAAATTATGGAAGCTAGCCTTCTCACCAATAGAGAAGGGATCTACATATATGGCAAGAGAGAAAACTAGATTGAACATGTGAAATTGCAGGTGTCAGCATGGACTCATGGTATTCAATATATAGAGATAGACATAGAAATGAATTTAGATGTAAATATGTGGTCTACACACACATATACCTATCTGGGACAGGACCTGGAAGTAGCAATACTCCAACAGGAGCATGTACAGCACCCACATCTTGGCTTTGAGGTACCATTTTACATAAAAGGAAATAGGACTTGGAGAAATGGCTGGTTCTGGGCCTAGAGGAGAAAAAAAAATTCAAGAAAGCCTGGAACTTATTGTGCCAGAAGCAAGGAAGTATTTTTATAATGATAAAGATATGTCAAAAGGACTTAGAAGCCAACTTAAAAGGGTTCTTACTGACCAAATTGGCCATAATTTGAGTGCCAAAACTGATACTGATAGTATCAGTGATAGTAACTTATGATATTAAGTAAAATATGAGGCCTTACAAACATAAATAAATGAGCAAATTAAAATGTGATGAGGAGTGAGATATTTACACAGTACTATGGTTTAAATGTATGTGTTCCTCCAAAATTCATGTTAGAAACTAATACTCAGTTTGTAAGTATTAAGAAGTGATTATGTCATGAGGGCTCTGCCCTCAGGAATGGATTAGTGTTCTTATAAAAGAGGTTGAAGGAAGCCTAGTGAGTTTTGCCTCTTTTTGCCCTTCTGCCTTCTGCCCTTGAGGACTTAGAAACAAGGTGCCATTTTGGAATCAGAGAGCAGCTGTCATCAGACACCAAATCTGCCACCACCTCAGTCTTAGACTTCCCAGACTCCGGAACGGGAGACATAAATTTCTGTTGCTTGTAAGTTACCCAGTCTCCAGTGTTTCAGCAGCATGAACACACTAAGACACATAGTTTCAAAGTACCTTCCCCCAAAGAGGGATAAACGTAACTTTATGGTGGAGGAGCCTAGCAGACATCTCTTTCATGAAATGGTCAAAGTGAGTATCAGTTACTGAAACCACTCATGACCTGGTAAAATGCATTGAGAAGAACACAGCATCACTGCTGTGATATTATAACCTGAATCTATCATAAGGAAACATCAGACAAACTTAACTGTGGGAAATTCTAGAAAGTAACTGAACTCATCCTCAAAAGCATTGAAGTCATAAAAGTCAACCACAGACTGAAGAATATTCTAGGCTGAAAGAGACTAAAAAGATATATTAGCTAAATGCATTGTGTGATTCTGAACTGGATCCTTTTATTTCAAAAAATATCATTGCATTAATTGGTGAACCTGGAACGTGGTCTGTAGATTAAAGAGAATTGTATCCAAGTTCCTATCTGATTTTTTTGGTTGTTTTGCAGATAATAAATTCTTATTAGTAGAAAACACACATGAACGTGTTTGGGGGCTAATGAACCATGGGGTTAATTTACAAGGAAAAACAAAATATTTGTACTATATGTACAACTTTTTTTGTAAATTTTTATTGTTTCAAAATTTAAAGAAAACATCCAATAGCAAAATTTTATAATGCATGATGTGGTTTAAGTTGTACCAAGAGGTAAATGTACAGCCTTCACAATTTATAATTAAAAAGAAGAAAGATGAAAATTAGAGCTAGATGAGGTGGCATGTCCCACTCACTAGACAGGCTGAGGAGGATTGCTTGAGCCTGGGCGGGAGTTCCAGGCAGTAGTGCACTATGATCACACCTGTGAATAGCCACTGCACTCCAGCCTAAACAACATAATAAGGCCCTGTCTCAAAGAAAGAAAGGAAGGAAGCAAAGTAGTGAATTAACTGTTCTAGTCAATATGTTAGGGAAAAAATTATAAACTCTAAGAAAAGGAAATTAAAATGCCAAACAACAAAATTAATGAACTAGAAGACAAAGAAACAAGAGAAAGGATAAGTGATGACCTTTATTCACCTTTGGGCAGTAGCTAAGCCTTTCTTCTTTACTTGTGTAAAAAATGGATGCTACAGCAGAAAGACAGAGGAAAAAAGAGTCAGTTCTCAGCTTTTTGAATTTCAAGCCCCTTGGCATTTGTGTATTACACAGGAAGGCCCTAAAGATCTCAAGACATGACATTAATTTCATGGACAAAAGAAGGAAAGCACAGAGAACAGAGCTTTGATGTTGGTGGCATCTCCGTGAAGGGACTTTGTGCCCTGACCCTCTCACCTAAGTTGGGAGAAATGCTCATAGGGCAGGAGAATCTGGCAGGAAAAAGCTCTCTATGGTCTTATATCTTGGGAGGCCAAGGAGGCCTTCAGCCTCACCAATTTGAATTCCTCTGTGCTCGCCATAGCAAAGGAGCAGTAGGAGAGAGGTGATTATGTGGGGTGTTCAGGTAACCAGTTTGAGAAAGCTTCTGCAGTCCCGACATCCCAGTGGGTCTCTGAACAAGTCACATAGCTTCTGTAGGCCAAAAATGCTGAGTGGGATTTGACCTAAGAGGCCTCATAGAGGGTATAGTAAGGTTAGGGTTAGGGTGGGTTTAGATAGGATGGTAACATCTCAGATACTTGCTTGAATTGACACTGTGGGACCAGAATGGGCAGTATATCTCTGTTGATGTCAGCATGAAGAGATGATGACTTGTCCCCTTGTTCCTCCGTAAGCTACCTTCAACAGAGCTCTAAAAATACCCCAATGGCTCTTTTATAAGTTATGAGACGCATGGATGGATGAATGGATGAACAGATGGATGGATGGACGGATGGATGGACAAATGAATGATAAAAGGGAAATCCCTAAAGTACATCAATTTAAAAGCAACTGTGTTTCAGGACTTCACCTGGGAAAGCCACCTAGTATAAATCCCAACTACCCTCATTCTCTCGTTCCCATCTTCACACTGCTTTCCAAGATAGCAGCAATGAAGGGTGGGAAAAGAATAGGTTCTTATATCCTTTATTGTTCTGCAGCTGAAATAGTCCGAAGGTCAGTCAATAAGCAAGTGGCTTTGCCAAACGGCACATTAGAAAAAAAAAAAAAAAATCACTGGGAGCTTCAGAAACTGACAAGTGTTTAAAAAAAGACGTGTTTTCCAAGTTTGCTTTTTATTGAAGAAAAATAAAGGGCATTGGAATTATTTTCTGCCCTGTTTGGAATCTTATCTTTTTATCTTGGCCTTTCTTGGTTTTTATTTGTATACTTAGGGAGATCTTAGTGGGAGCAAATGTGTAATTCTAAAGCAGTCTACAAATGTACACTCACATAGCATAACCAAACCACAATTTTATGCAGATTTTTTTCTCTGTCTTAGATTCTGCAGTTCTTAAAGGAAAATGTGAATGCAATGGTGTGTCACAACTGTGATTAGAGAAGTCCAAGGGAAAAGAGTACAACATGCTGATCAACCTTGGCAGTCCCCACATACAGCGTGATTATATTGTAATACTGTTTGATGCAATCGTATGTTTGATCAGTTTCAAGAGATGAATATCACCTCACTTCAAACAATATGATACAGACTCATTGTATGGAATTATGGCTGCTGTCAATCAGCATATGGCATAACCCTTAAAGTGCCATCTTTGGGGAATGTCATAAAAATGATTGCAACACTTGCATTAATTAGTAAGTTTTTGCACTAAAACCAAGCAAAACCTGTCAAGACAATGTATCTTCTATATCGCTGTTCATTTTTGTTATCATAAAATCATGTATATAACCCATACATGTATACACTCAGCTGATTAGCTGAACTTGTTAGAACAGCCATGCTAATAAAAATATTGTAAGTGTGAGCCCCTCTGTATGGATCACTAAGCTATCTTTTCCGTGTTTTGTTTGATGATCCCAAATATACATCTGGTTTGAACCAACTATCTTATCACAGTGAGAGATAGGTGGAAAGTAAGGACAAACATTAGATTATCACCAGGTCTATAGTCTCAACAAAACTCAAAATTTAAGCTTGACAAATGACAAATAACAGCATGTGGACATGTTTACATGTGGTAAATATAAAATCAGTCTTTGGAATGTCATTAATTTCACATTGTCAAGGTTCATGGACACAGCATTTTGAGGAAATAAGAATTGTGATCTATTTTTACATCGGCTATGAAATAATTTCCCTCTTGTTTGAAGATATTTATTATTTGTTATTGTCTTGGTCTTAGGTTTTGCCATCATCACCTAGTAATACATGATTTTACGACCTTGACCTGAGACTTCACACACTTTCCCAAGGAGGCGAATACCAGGTTCAACCATATGTTTGTTGATTGTCTATATCACCAGAGTATTATGGACCTTTTCCCAAGGAATTCCTCACTCATCATGACTCCTGGCATCCTTCCTACTTTTCCAGTGTCCTTCACTCCTTTATCAACTGAGCAATTATTGCTGTGATAGTCAGACTTCTAAAATGGCCCCAATGTTTTCTGTCTCCTGGTATTCCTGATCTTATGGAATCCCCTCCCTTTGAATGTGGACTGGTCCTAGTGACTTCTTTCTACTGAATAGAATATGGCCAGAGTTATTGGATGCCACTTCCAAAATTAGGTTATAAAAGACTGTGACTTCAGTCTTGCTAGCAGAGTCCCTTTCTCTCTTGCTGGCTTTGATAAAGTGCATTTCCATGTTAGAAAGCCCCACATGGCAAGAATCTGAGGGAAGCCCCTGGCCAACAGCCAGGGAGGAACTGAGACCCTCTTTCCAGTCACCTATGAGGAACAGAATCCTGCTCAGCTACCACGGGGTAAGCTTGGAAGGGGATCATGTCTCAGTTGAACTTTGATGTGACTGTGCCACCAGCTGATATCTGAATTACAGCCTTGTAAGAGACCCTAAAGCAGAGGACCCTGCTAAGTTGTGCCCGGATTCCAAATCCACAGAGTCCGTGGAGTAATACATGTTTGTGGTTTTAAACCACTAAACTTTGGGTTTATTTGTTACACAGGAATAGACAACTAACACACCTTCAGTTGTCCCTCGGTATCAAGGCAATCGATTCCAGGACCCGTGCAGATACCAAAATCCACTGATGGTCAAGTCCTTTTGTATAATAAAATGGGGTAGTATTTGCATATAACCTGTGCACATCTCTAGATTACTGATAATACCTAATACAATGTAAATGCTGTGGATATAGTTGTTATACTGTGTTGGTTTTTAAAATTTGTATTTTTTATTGTTGTATTATTTTTATTTACTTATTTATTTACTGAGTATTTTCTATCCTTGGCTGGTTGAGTTCACAGATGTGGAACCCGTGGGTGTAGAGGGCCGACTGCGCAGCTTCTTTTGTAGTGACGAGTAAAATAGTGCAGGGGGTAGGCATCGTCACACTTGAGCCTTCAAAATATGGAAGGTTTCATACTACTGGCAGGTTTTGTGGAAATGCTGACCAGGTCCACAAAGACCTATGTGCAGTCTCTATGACCTTCCAGTAAAAATCATACCATCATTCATGGGCAAGAATATTGACCAGTGTTTACACTTTGGGTTAGGATTGTAAAGTGTTGAAGTATGAAGCTGCCCTTTCTTTTTCCAATGCAAGTTTTGACATACTGGGACTGTGGAAATATCACATGGTATGTATTAATGTCACCAGTGCTACACAGACACACCTGTCTTGCTTTATAGATTCTTTCTCACATCCTCACGTTACGTTGGCAGCTTGTTGAATTCTAGGCTTTGGGGTAGAATTTTTGACAATTCTACTAGAAGCTTGAAAAAATGAGGTAGATTGTCTTCTGTGATGATTTGAAGAATAGGTATTACAACAGGGTTATATAATTTGTGAAATATTTTATTATTTACTCAATTATCCACATTTATAGAGGCCACCAGTGATGAACAGTATTTACAACAGTCAATAATCAAACACTTTTTATTTTGAGATTTAATACATGTATTAAATCTCTGCTGAGTGTTTTTAACCTAATATTACGAATGTACTGTTTCAATGATTCTTAGCTCTGCTGGCGTAGAGACAACTCAGTCAGGAGCTGGCTGGCAGAAGGAAGTCAGTTTGGTACCGGACATGGTCCCTGGGTGGGCCAGGTGTGATTTATCAAGAACTGATTTATTTGAAAGTTCCCAAGTATGCTAGGATTTAAAACAATAATGAAAAAAATACCTTTTTATTAGATTAACAAATATTTTTAAAATGAATTATACTCCGTTTAGATTATAAGGAAAATGGCTCATGCACAGTTGGTGGGAGTGTAAATTGGCACAACCGTCTTGGAGAGCAATTTGACAAACTACTTCAACACTGTAAGTCCATTTCATGTCTAGGAATTTATGCCAAGAAAATAAATCTGAACTTGCAAAGATGTTAAAAGATGTTTATGAAAGCACTGTTTATAAGAATAAAAAATTTATGCAATCTAAATATCTGTCAATAGATTTAAATACATTATGAATTATACAAAATAAAGGCTACAATAACCAGTTAATGAGAAACATTTGTACCAAAAAGTGGTATCAGCAATCTATTATTAATTTTTAGTTAGTATTAACTACACACACACACACACACACACACACACACACACACACTATGGCTCCAACCTTGTTTAAAAAAATGACAACCCTATATAATCATGGGCAAACTACTGAGAGCATACACCTACACCAAATCATTAAAACTGGTTTTCTCTAACAGAGAAATTATTGTGAGATATTTGAATATTTTGCAGCAAGCATGTATTATTTATTACTCAGAAAACAGCTATTTTCACTTTGAAAAAATTCTAGATATTAATTTTTGTCTTTTCTCTTTTGGACACTGAAAAAATTCAACACATAATCATCTGTTTCATTTTGTCCTCCAGTGGCTCATCTATTTTTTATTTCTTAGATCAGTTAGCATTTATTAAGCACCTATCATGTGTCTAGCTAGCACTGTGGTTGTCACTAAAGAAACAGATAAATGAGACAATCTCTGACTCAGATGAAGAAGACGTGAATTTCACATGAAATAAGGTTTACAGATGCTCTGTTAGAGTAGATGCAAGATAAGGTGGGGGTCACAGAAGACAGTGATCAATTTAAAATTATGAAACAATTCATGAATATCTGTGTCATCTTTGCAGGTATTCCATCCACTACAAAATTACAAATATCTTGAAACTGATTTTATGGCATATACTTTTAATATCATCTCCATAAGGCCCAGAGTCTTGCTGATGGTGTGCCAAGTATTCAAAAAAATACCTTGGCATTCAATCAAGATAGTCATTGCTGCAGTAGTGCTTTTCGAACTTTTGGAATTTAAGACTCACATTCAAATACTAGAATATGCAGTGGTACATTGGAATGGATTTAAAAATTCGAAGCACACTAAACAAGTAAGTAATAACTTCAGGCATAATAAGTTCTTTGTATGTTTATAAAGTACCCAGAGTATCCAAGATAAGCTAGTCACATAGTTCCCACTGAGCACTCAATCAGTGTTAGAGTAAAAGGTTTATATTCTAATAACACTCGTAGGTTAACTATATTTGTAGGAACACATATTTAATTCATATAGAATATATATGTAAATACACTTACAGAATGCATACTCATACATGCATATCCAGGAAGCAAAGGTTTAGTAACCACATGCACCTTTTATTACTGCTTTGACGTTTTTTTACTTATCACAGCAAATTGGATGAAAGAGCAACTATCCAAGTCAACATTTCATCAGAACAGACATCAATAAAAGCTAATTCCCAACGTTTGACGGCACACCCCTACAGGGTGGAGTGCACACCACTAAAGGGTGTTTTTACCAGAGACTATGTGCAGAAGCAGAATTGTCGCAAATCTATTGCATCTATTTGTTTTGTTAGCAGCAGCGAATCTGTACAGGTCTGCGGCAATCTGAGTTATTGCCTCCTCCTCAGAAGAAGTTTGACCGAGGGGCATAAGGCAGAATGAGAGACCAAGGTAAGTTTTAGAGCAGGAGTGTAAGTTTATTAAAAAGTTTTTTGAGCAGGAATAGAAGGAAGTAAAGTGCACTTAGAAGAGGGCCAAACGGGCGACTTGAGACAGTCAAGTGTGTGGTTTGACCTCTGACTTGGGGTTTTATACATTGGCATGCTTTGGGGGGTTGCGTCCCTTCGCCCCTGATTGTTCCCTTGGGGTGGGCTGTCTGCATGCACGGCGGCCTGCCAGCACTTGGGAGGGGCTGCGTTTGCAGTGTGTTTACTAGAGTTGTGCGCATGCTCACTTGAGGTGTTTTTCCCTTACCAGTTGAGTGTTTAAACTCTGCCATTTTGCCTCTTAGTGACTTGAGGCATTTTTCCCTTACCAGTCTGGTGTTCCTAGAGGAAGGTCATATACCAGTTAAACTCTGCCATTTTGCCTCTTAGTGTGCATGCTTAAGCCCACTCGTCCAACTCCTGAGATTTTATAGGGAAGCTGCTGATCACCAGTTTCAGGTGTTTCTGTCTAATAGGAGAGGACCGTTCCCTGGCACCAGCTGCAACCAATTATTATTTTAGCGCGACAGCTTAACAACCGCCTGGCCGTCACCTGACATTCCTGGGAGGGCGGCAGCGTCTCCTCTGCTCATGTCTGCCTGACTACCTACTTACTGCAACACTTTCAGTGGAGCCAGTTAGTTGGTATCTTTGTTCGTATTTTTTCTTTTCTTTTTTTTTTTTTTTTGAGACGGAGTTTTGCTCTTGTTGCCCAGAGTAGAGTGCAATGGCACCATCGCGGCTCACCGCAACCTCCACCTGCCAGGTTCAAACGATTCTCCTGCCTCAACCTCCCGAGTAGCTGGGATTACAGGCATGCGCCACCACGCCCAGCTGATTTTGTATTTTTAGTAGAGAGGGGATTTCTCCATGTTGGTCAGGCTGGTCTCCAACTCCCGACCTCAGGTGATCTGCCCACCTCGGCCTCCCAAAATGCTGGGATTACAGGCGTGAGCCACCGCACCAGACCTGTTTATATTTTTGAAGTGATGATGGTACTTGGAAAAAAAAATTATTGGGAATAGTTTATTCAGGAAGCACTTGCCCCATTTGTAAAGGTTTTCATGTCTTATGCACAGAGAATGGTAGAACTCCCACTCTCTTCTCATTTTCCTGTCATCAATCAGATGACACACTGAGTGAAGAAAAGAGGTATGACTGTAATCCCAGCACTTTGAGAGGCTGAGATGGGAGGATCACTTGAGGCCAGGAGTTTGAGACCAGCCTGGGCAACATAGCCAGACCATGTCTCTATTTAAAAAAAAAAAAAAAAAACAAAAACAAAGGAAAGAAAATTAGGTGGAAGAAGAGAAGTAAAAGACAAGACAACTGAAGAACAGAAGAGAGAAAGGAGCTGAAATTTTGAATGTGAGTACAAGTGCCTCAGTTTCTTCATCTATCACTCTGAAAATGTGAGGACATTCATTGTTAGTAATGACTACTTGGAAAAAGAGTTCTTTGGGATGAATACAGCTATGTGCAACTTAGCTCGAATTACATTCTGAAATCTGTGAGACCAGTGAGACATTGTCTGGTTGAAAAGTCTCTAGGCTGAAATCAAGCTGTAGAGGGTCTATGTAGTCCAAGCTTTCGTTAAATGACTGTGCAATCCGTATCACATTATATGTCCTATGTGTGTTCTAGTATCCCTATTTGTTGAAAAAAGGAAACTGTCTAAGCTACCCATCTCACATGCCTAATGTGAAAGTGTAAGAGACATTGAGTACATGAGACATTTCAGTACAAGTGTTCTGAAAAATTCAAAACCAATGCAAAATTCAAACCTCAGAACCAAATAAAGTTCATTTTCCCCCCACTAAACCATTAATGAATGACTTCAGTTAATAAAAGGGTGTGACTTGCCAAGGAATGGATTAGTATTCATTATAAAAATTACATTATAATTAATGCACTCATTAATGATCTACCAATCAATATCAATTGAAGGTCTATTATTTTAAGGAGGATGGGTAATTAGCAGTTTGACACCATGAAAAAGAGATAACCAGCTGACTGATGGGTCCCCATCAAGTTTAATTCTAATTTGTTTTAAAAGGATCTTCTTTAGGAGTGAGTTTAGATGCACATCACTCTTCTTTCAGAAAATGAATATATATGTTGTTTAAAAAGCATATCAGAATGACAAAGAATGAAGTCTGGCATATGTATCAAGAAATGAGCACATCTTCTAAATGGGCTGGATGGTATGGTATAAGTTCTATTCTCTCGCACAGTAATATAACTGGATTGCTCTTTAAATTAAGTGAATTTGTATGTCCGCTTTCTCTTAATGGAATCAGTTTTGATATACTCTTTGTTCATGCTGTTACCGGCTTCAGTCTAAGGTTTCTTTGTATTAACTTTTTAAAGTTACATTACAAAGAGGTTTTAAGATTTCCCAATAGGCTTTTATTTAACTGAAGCTTTTGATCTCAAACCTGCTGGGGCCTAGTGAAATCCTTACCAATTCTCCAGTAACTCCTCACTATTGGAATTTGAAAAGACCCACCTGAAGGATTTAACTCCCTGTATGGCTTCAGCCACCCTTCAGATCGTGCTATTCAAGCAGACAGCGAGGGGTTCTCGTGTACCCTTTGTGATCGCTAAGCAGCCTAAGGTGTCCTTTGCAGAAGTTGTACTCCTGAGGAAATAAAAATCAGGAGGACACAGACCTATATACCTTGTTTCCTGCTATCTTCAGTTAAAGGGGGATAGCAGGGGGTCTGCTTAACATCCTTTGCTACCTAAATACCTTTTGGACATGGGAACTCAATAAAAGAACTTTCATTGCATCCATTACCCTACTGCAGTGCATAACAAATTAGATTTAAAAGGCTACTTTTTTCCCCTTACAGCAATTTCCATCATTTTCTTTAAAACTTCAATTTAGTGTCTAGTGACAGAATATTCTATAATGTACTTTAAAACTCTATAATGTAAATTATGCTAACTGAATATTATTTCCAAAGAATTAGGCTTATGTTATTACAGAAAAATCTTAGTTTAAAAGATCAGGTAAAGAGAGAAGTGGAGAATTGATTCATGCTTAAAAGGTGTTAAATATAAAACTAGATAAAACAAATACTGTTTCTGGAAATCTTTTTAAAAATGCAAATATGCATTAATTTTCTATTTAACCCTCAACTCCCAGTTTTAGAACAATTTTGTATTTTAAATTGAAAAATGTTAATGCCAAATATTAACCTATTTTTAGAAAGGGTAAAATAATTCTAAGAAAATTCCCAATTATAGTATTTAGATATCTTTACTTCATTTGAAAACTCCATCGTGCAGAGATTTTAGAACATGTAGACAACAGTAAGCATGAAAAGCAAATAAAACTTCATAAAGAACACAGTATTTGCTGCTGTGTGTGGGAAGAACAGATGTAGCTATGGACCACTTCTCCTGTGTAAACATTTATCTTTACTTTTCTATTAACCTGATGTAAAGCCTCTTTATTATTAAAAAATTATTTAAATTCTATGTTGATAAATAGAAATCAACTTATTCCTATATTACTTCTTTGTATCAGATGTTACTATCTGGGACAAAGCCTCAAATTAGCTTTATATCACAGAACTAGAAAGAAATATGTGTTTCCAGAAGTTGTAAAATGTTTGCCATTTAGTTCCACTGTGATTCGAGGGCATATTCTCTCACACTGTACACGCGCCACGCATTACTAGACCTCAGAGGCTCATCCATCTCAGGGTGGTTTCACCCCTTTGGGCTCTCGTGTAACTACAGAAAACCAGTCTTGAACAATCTCAATTCTGAATATGTGGTAGAGTTGTCAGAGAATGTTTTCAGTCTAGGTTTGAGGAATAATGTTACCATACCTGTAGAACATGACATAATTGTTTAATGTCTTGATTTATTAATTTCCATAAACATTTGTTACACATCTGATTTGTAGATCTTTATGAGTAGCTGCCTAGTGGAATGTTACTTTCTGCATTTAATAATAACTGATTATATGAAGATAAAGTGATATGAATTCTTTCTCTGGAGAAATAGGCTCAAAGACTTGCAGAACTGTGAGAATGGGGGAAATTATGAAAAAAATTTGGATTTTTATGGATAACATCATACAAATGTTACTTAAGATATGTTGTGTTCCAGTAATACTCTGCTCTTTTGTAAAAACAAACAAACAAACAAAAACTATGCATTTTTAATGTGTGGGCAAAAGGTTTAATAAAGTATTTCTCATAACCCAAAATTTACCCTCATCACTCTTATTCATAGTATAAATAGTTACAATTTTGGAGATAGTTAGTCTTGCAATATTTATCATTTTAAAAATATAGATCACCTTTGATTAAAAGCATGACACTTTCAAAAATTTAGCCTCTAGGGATACTCACAAAATTGGTATAGCTGTACTTAGAAGAATGTTCATTAGAGCATTATGTGTGAGAATAAAAAATCATGGTCAATCTAAATGTCCATCAATGTGAGATTGTTAGTAAGATATCAAATATCCTTGGTAACGGTACTATTGTGGTTTCATGCCTATGAAATGTCAAGAAGCAACTAGTTAATGGACATGGCAGCCACTTTGAGTAGATGTTATTAATTTGACATTTATGGGTTTAGAAAGCAAAGCACAGATAAATTAAGTAACTTGTCAAAGTCACAGAAGTACTAATGCTGGGGCTAGAATTCAAATGCAGCTAAGGCATTTGGTCCCAAAGCCCGCGATCTTGTCCCTTCTACTATGATGCCCATAGAGATTCCAAGAATGAGGCAGTTTTGACAGCTTCAAATGGAAAAGATGTCCAAGAATTATTAGACATAAAAAAAATGAAGTCACAAACAGAAGGTATAGTATGGTGTCATTCTGGTAAAAGTTATATACATATTAGAACACTTGGAAAGGACATCTAAAGAATTATTCACCAGGTTGTTTATGTGAGAGTTTCTGTGGGTGGGAGTCTCCATTTCTATTTTATGTATCTGTAATATTTAGATATGTTATAAAAGTGTATGATAACAATAGATAGTTTTTTAAAATATCAAAATATAATTGGAAAATTAATAACAGCAGTGAATTATTTTATCAACATATGTAGTATTATTTTCAGAATCTCAAGTGCTGGCAGTCAGTTTGGCCTTTTTTTTTTTTAACAAAGCAGAAACAAATTGTATCACATAGAATGCTCATAATATGGACATTAATTATCACAGTTGGTGTTTGAGGGAGGCTGGTGTTCTATGATAAAGAAAGCTACAACACTGAGAGTTTTTTCCTGTATAAGCAAATTTTGCAAGTGATTTGTCTTCTAACTGTTGAATAAAAGCACTTTTTTATCAATAGAGTTATACTTATTTTTATTTCACATTCCCTGTATTAGAACATGAATATTTATTCTTTTAAAGCTTTTTATTTTTTATGGAAGGAGGATTCTCTCAACCTTCCCAATATATAAAAACACTTACTCACATTTGCACTTATAAACTGCTTACATGAGCAAACATTGCATTCCAGGTTCCTAGGGAGGAAAACTCTGCATTTTGTTCTGAAGTTACAAAAGATATTTAATACACTACCGGGCTAAGCACTAGGTTTAGGCTGGCTCTAGCCCTACTTTATGCATTTCAGCATTGAAAAAAAAAAATCAGTGATGGGTAATGCTATCAAAAATGCTAATCCAAAGCTTTGCTTATGGATATCATATTATTTTAAAAGGTAATAGAGAACATTCCCTGTAATCAAGGGTGAGTCAAGGAAAATGGCATCTAAGGGAGTATGTCAGCCAAACAGAAAACTTGACCCAACACCAAGCTCATTGTCAGAATCACAGCTGCCTCATCAACCAATGAGACTGAAAGGGAGGCAGCCGGGAAGTCAGGTGCCGAGGCTGGAAAGACTCTGTGCCAGACCCATTGGCAGTTGGCCCTTCAGCTGCTGTACAGCCCCGGTAGGGGCCCAGGGGTATTGAATCTGGTTTTGGACCACAGGAGGAGAGTGAAGTGAAGTACAATCAATATTGTCAACAGCAAGATCGTCAAGTGGGTCCTGATAATATATTCCTGGGAAGATATATTGTTCTGCTTCTAGGTTCCCTAGGAAAGGAGGGCCCAGGGAGAATGCATGTTGCAACTCTGCAAGCAGAATCTACCCCTCTGCCCATAGAAGCTGGTTGTGGTTGTTCAGTTTTCCTTTAGCTTTTTGATTTCTGCAAGTGGCATGTTTTGGTTGCTAAGCAAGGTCTTGCAAAATATGAGGTGAGACGTCAATACTAACTTTAAAAGGGGAGGTGTGGTCAGAAGGGACGTAATACTCAGATTTTAAGAAGAAAATGGATTTTTGAATTTGGCATTATTAACAGAGAGCTGTCATGTTCCTTTCCTTCAACAGAGAAAATAAGTGACCCAAAATAGAAAATAAATGACCCTTTCTGTGATTAGCAACTCACTGTGTTTGTTTAGTGTTGAGAATGCTATTAGTAACTAATAAAAATTTATAATCATGAGGTCACCTCCCCAAACAAAAATGAATAAACAGAGAATACATCTTTATAGCAAGTCTAATGACACCTTTGCAGCTAAGGAGTCTGGACCTAGCAGAGTTTCCGGCATGCATAGAGCAGGCATTTCATAAATGTTGAAAAATGAGTGTTGTTTGCTGAATATTGAACTTGCCTTTGCAGTCTATATCCCTGCCCGAATAATCAGCCTGTTGTATGACCTCCAGATTTATATTATTGCACCGTCACTTTGGTGCTGAGATTTGGCATAATTACTTTAGGAAAATATCCCTTATTGATACACACATTAGTCCAATGTAGTGAGTGGCACCTGGTATGGGACCCTAAACCTGACACATTCTCAATAAATGCTTGTTAACCTGAATAGTAGTCACTAGGAATTGTGAGACATTATGGGGAGTATGAAAGACATTATAATTTCTTATCATTTATTTACTTGCTTATTTTTACTTTTTTGAAGATGGGTTTTTAAATTTTTTTATTTTTCTACCAGCTTTATTGAGGTATAATTGACACCTAGTAATATATATTTAAAGTATACAATATAATGTTTTGATGTATGTACATGTTGTGAAATGATTACCACAATCAAGGTAATTAACAAATCCAACACTTCACATAGTTACCTTCATGTGTTTATGGTGAGACACTAGAGGTTTATTCTCTTAGCAAATTTCAAGCACACAATACATTATTATTTAAACTACAGTGACCATGCTGTACATTAGGTATCCAGAACCTATGCATCTTAGAACTGCAAGTTTGTACCCTTTTACCAATATCTCCCCCTTTCCATCAGTTCTTACCTTTTAATGGGAGATATGGAAGGTACAGGACAAATACAAATGAAATATAATAGAAATATACTAACATATAAATAACTTTGAAAAGTATCATGTACATATGCAGACATAAAAGGCATTTGTTGTGGCCAGAGGTTAACTTTCCAGATGGAAGTTATGGAAGAGATGGCTAGAATTTATGATAACTGTTAACATTCATTAAACAATTTCTACTGGCCATGCCCAATGCCTTAGATGTATTGATTATCTTACTTGATTTTCACTACAAACTTAAAATAGGTAATACTATTTTTTCCATTTTACAGATATGAAAACTAGGGCTCACATTGTCAAATTAATTGTCCAAAATTAGTAGGGAGGCAAGCCGAGGTCTGCACTCAGAAAATCCGGCTCAGATACTTCATATAAGGACATATAATCATATGAAAAAACAGGAACCTTATGGTCATAAATCTTGAAGTCTTGGCACATTCTTCAGGCATAACCACAGCTGCATATTTAGGACTTAGTTGAGAAATGGGATATCATTCGGCTAAGAGTGTATCTCTAGGAACTCAGTTAACTTTTTGTCCTGTTGGGGGCCAAGAAATTGAGGCCCCCAAAATATGGCACTTTGGTGTGATGAGTACTTTGAACTATGGAAATTGCAATGCCTCAGAAACAGCCTCAGAAGCAAAGTCTCTCTCTGACTTTCTCTGGCCTTTCTGTCTCCTGCTCCTCTTTCTCTTCTAAAATGAGTCACAGAAACTAGAATTCCTCCTTCCTTGAGGTGGGTCATAGAAAGGAGAACCTCTTTCTTCCAAGCAAATCGCAACATGTAGAAATATGACTTTAATCTTCTCCACCTTTCCGTCTAGGATCTGGTCAGAAGAAATTCTCTGGCCTAATATGTCCAATAGTCGTAAGATCTCATTCCAGAGGGCTCCTGCCTGATACCCAGGAGGAAAGAACACTACACAAAGGAGCCAAGAATCTGAACAGACAGGCCTTGGTGGGTTCCCCCTCTGTCTGTTACTGTTAGATTATTCATTTTTTATCCAATTGCATTTCAACATGGCTGTCCACTCTTCATGGAATCTAAGATTAAAAATTGACACTTTTCCCTGGGTCTTGGGTCTTCATTCTGAAGCCTCCCGCGTCATGTAAAACTTTGATAAAATAAATCTGCTATGCTCTTCTCTCGTGAACCTGTCTTTATCGTAGGAGTGTTGGCCGTGACCCTTAGGGGAGTGAGGAAAGGGATCACCCCTTTCTCCCCCGGTCTCCTCACAGCCAGGGTTTGTAGCTGTCCTTTCTTGATTGTCACTATCCTCATGAGGTTCTCCATCCCTGCTCTTGTAGGAACCCTGCTACTTCCCATTGCCTACCCTGATGCCTCACATTCATATGCCTTGGAAACAGGCTTGGGGACCACATACACTGTGCTCATGTCTCTGTCTCTGTCAAGTGACTCTGTCTCCAGGACACGTCAGAGACCCAGGCCCTCAGGAGGCATCAGTCTTTGAGTAAAGCTGAGGTCATGTAGAATTGGCATGGCCAGGTGTGACGGTTACTTTTCTATGTCAACTTGGCTAGGCCGTGATAGCTAGTTTTTGGTTAAACATCAGTCTAGATGTTTCTGTGAAGCTGTTTTTTAAACGTGATTAACATCTAAGTTAGTAGACTTTGAGTAAAGCCGATTACCCTCCATAATGGGAGTATGGAGTTCTCCTGCAATCAGTCGAAGGCCTGAAGAGAAAAGACTGAGGTCTCCTGGGAAAGAGGGAATTCAGCCTCCAGACTGTCTTCAGACTCAAGATATAATACCAACTCTTTCTTGGGTCTCCAGCCTTTGGCTTGCCCTGAAGATTTCAGACTTGCTAGCCCCCACAATTGCATGAGCCAATTCCTTAAATCTGTCTCTGTCTCTCTCTCTCTTTCTCCACACACGGACCCACACCCACAAACACGCATACATACACACATATATACACACCCATATATCCTGTTGGTTCTGTTTCCCTGGAGAACGCTGACTAATAGACCAGGGTAGTAGGTTCATGAAGATAGTGACCTTTGATAAGAAAAGGCATTGTGTTCAATATAATGAGAGGCGATAAGAATGAAAACTAACTAGTTGATCTGAGAAATGAGTGACAAGACTAAGAATACCTTAAATAAATAAACATGAGATTGCTTTGAGTTGGCACATGGAGTATCAGACAGTCAATCATAAGAAAAGTTCCATTATATCTAAAGCTGGTGCTTCCAGCAACAGAAAAACAGGGAGGGTGGCTTAGTAGAAATTCAGCTAGTGACAGGGATGGGGATCTTAGTTTTATTCAGCATCTACTAGATATCAGGCCCTTTTGTGTACCTGAACTCCTTTAATTATTATAATATCCTGCTTTGTCAGAGCCTGAAATGTAAGGGGATCAAGTAACTTGCAACTGATTTCCTTAGAAAGTAAGTGATGGACTTTCTTTGTGACTATGGATACCTCAAAGTTGCTCTTTGCTTGTTTGTTGCCTTGCCCTTGCCACAGAGCTTCTGTACATGTTATTATGCCCTCGGTGTGGACAGCTGCCCCTAGTTCATGCTTCCTCATCTTTTAAATAGGAGCCTGAACACTCCCTTTAAGAACTCATTTTCTGTTCTCACCCAGGCTGGCTCAGGACCCCTTATTTTTGCTCTCCTAGCCCCTAGCACTTTTTTTTCTTTTATAGCACATGTAATTATGTGTTTGTGGGCGATTACTTTTTAAATTAAATCTCTACAATAGACTGTAAGTTGCATGAAAACAGGGAACTGCATCTATTTTGTTTATCATTGTATCTCCAGGGCCTAGTGTACTACTTAGAACATGGTAGTGACCCAATAAATATATGTTGAGTAAATACATTTAAATGAATTTGAAATCAAGTATGTCTGAGGGCAAAACTCATGCTCTTTTCCATTGGATCATATTGCTTTTTGATTCTTTCAAGTAAACACTTAAAGATTTCTGACTTTTTTGAAAAGAAATAAGAAAGCACCTGACCTTTTATTCTAAGCTCTATCCCAATTCAAACACTAAAAAGAAGCCCCCATTCTTTAAACAGTACCTCAATGTTATTTTATTATCAGTGGAATTTATCTTCTCAGGCACAAAACCTTAGAATGTGATCTGGCTTTTCTCTTCTTCTGTTTTACCCCAGCAAACCAGGTTTTAAAACATGTATACAAAATATGTGACAGTGATTTTTCTTGATCTAGGGTAACAGCTTTAAAAGAATCATTAAAACGTATCTCAAATATATCTTTGAATAAAGAGTGATTAGTTCAAGAAGAATTAGAAACACGCAGATATATGGAAAGGTCCTTAATGAGCCTGAGTGAGAACATTAGTTGAACCTGTATATTTAAAGCATTCGAAGCAAACATATCAAAATTCCAGTAATCTATGTTTATTGATTATGAATGTCATATAAATATATCTTGTAGGAAATAAAATATTCACACTATTCAACATCAGATTGCATCTCAGTGACATGGGTTTTTGTTGTTGTTGTTTGGTTTTGTTTTTTTTTTCTTTGAGATGGAGTTTCACTCTTGTTGCCCTGTCTGGAGTGCAGTGGCATGATCTCAGCTCACTGAAACCTCTCCTTCAGGGTGCAAGTGATTCTCCTGCCTCAGCCTCCCAAGTAACTGGGATTACAGGTACGTGCCACCACGTCCGCCTGATTTTTGTATTTTTAGTAGAGACAGGGTTTCGCCAAGTAGACCAGGCTAATCTCAAACTCCTGACCTCAGGTGTACACCCGCCTCAGCCTCCCAAAGTGTTGGGATTACAGGCGTGAACTACCGCACGCGACCGAACATGGATTTTTAATACCTTAATTCTGCTGGTGCTTTTGGCTCTCCAGGAGAAAGCGCAAAGCTAACCATCAAAGTGTATACAATCAAAGATCACATCTTCTATACTTTTTATTTGCCCTGCCCATTTACTGAAGTGTTTTCCAGATTTTGGAAAGTTTAAGCACCACATGTTTCACCACACTGTAGCATCTATTTCAAACTTATCAGGTAACCTCGAACAGTATTCATGTATTAAAGGTTCAGTTTTAAGTTTATATTCTCGGTATCTTGGTAACCCAGCATATATAGTTTAAATTTTCCAGTAACACATTTAAAAGATCTTACCTGGGTGTGTTGATCTGGCACGTATCTCAGGTCCCAGCTACTTGGGAGGCTGAGGCTAGAAGATCACCTGAAGCCAGGAGTTTGAAGCTAAACTGTGCTATTATTGTGCCCGCAAATAGTCCCTATACTCCAGCTTGTGCGACATAGTAAGACCCAGTCTCTTGATAAAAACAATACAAAAAACAAAACTGACAATGCACAAAATTCGGATGGAACTCAAAATTCAGTTTTGCTTCTCCAAATTCGTATTTTAATTGGTCTAGCCTAAGTATGTGTTCTGTACAAACCTAATTAAACCTTAATAGATAATTCTTTGTCAGTTAGGAATGTGCTCAGCTGTAAGTAACAGAAAAGCTTAAAACATGCATTAAATAAAGAGTTTCCTTATTTCCCTAGCAAAATGACTGGGGGTAGATAGCTCCTTGGATAAACAGTCTAACAATGTCAGACAGTTGTCAATACAGTTCTCTTGGCTCATCCCTTGGCCATATTGTCTCATGGCAGCAAGATGGCTGCTATACTTCTAGACTCAAGAAATCCATATTATCCTTCCCACCATACCTCAGTGCATGCATCTGTGTCACATGGCCATTCCTAGCATCAAAAGAATCAGGAAAGTATTGAGATGAGTGTATTATTCTTCTCATCAAAATTGGTGTTCTTTCACTTTTATTTATTATATTTAAGATTAGTCAAATGAAACAGTAGGAAAAGAGAAGGAACAAAGAAATGTGTAACTGGTTGTGATTAATTAGTTGTAAACACTATTACACTCAAACCAGATTTTTTTTTTTGAGACAGAGTCTTACTCTGTCACCCCGACTGGAGTGCAGTGGTGCCATCTCAGCTCACTGCAAACTCCATCTCCCAGGTTCAGGCGATTCTCACGCCTTAGCCTCCCAAGTAGCTAGGATTACAGGTGTGCAACACCAAGCCTGGCTAATTTTTTTGTATTTTTAGTAGATGGGGTTTCAACATGTTGGCCAGGCTGGTTTTGAACTCCTGACCTCAGGTGATCCTCCTGCCTCGGCTTCCCAAAGTGCTAGGATTACAGGTGTGAGCCACTACACCCAACCTCAAACCAGGTATTCTTTTTGTGAAGGAAGAAGGAAGAAAACAGATATTGGAGAGTCAATGAATGATGCCTTCCCTAGATACCTTTGAAAATAAACCTTGTTTTGATTGATGTCCATGCCAATTAGTGAAGTCCCATCGTCCAGGTGCAGAGGCCTGATGAGGGTGTGACAAGGGAGGTCCCAGCGTGTCTCTTTCCCTTCTCTGTTACCATGTCAAAGAATCCGTGTTTTTATTGTTGTTCTTGGAAGAAACCTTGGCAGTTGCTTACTATAACTCCCCATTTTATTCATGATGAAATAGACAGCTAGAGAGGATAAATCAGTCATCAAGATTATAAAATTAGTTAGTGGCAGATCTAGAACAAACCCACTAATTTCCTGATTCAGGCCAGGACTTTTTTTGTGTACCACACTGTCTCTTTTTATTGTTGGCCTCTTGTTCCTGCATAATTTGTCTAGAGTGGAGATTTGGAATTGTGGCTCCACTGAATTCCCTCTGTTTAGGTGTTCCTCACATTCAGAATCCCACATTCTCCAACTGGAATCCCCAAAATTAGTATTTCCAACCCTTCCTTACAGTTGGTTACAGAAATATAAATGTAAGCTAATACGATTTCAATAAGTATTAGTTCTTTTTTTTTTTTTTAGCTGCGACAAGTGGCAGCAAGAGCAATACATATTAGTTCTAATTCCACATATCTTTGCTGTAATTAATGAAAATGTGACATTCTACGATTTTAAATTGGGTTCATAATTTCTATTTACCATGTTTTACTTTGTTTTTTTCCCCCATTCTTATTTAATTATTTTTCATGTTCTTTGTTTTTAAATGGGAGTTATATATTTTGTTTCTATTTTCAATGGTTTCTCACAGGTTTTTAACAAGCACACTTGACTTGTTTGTTTTAATGTCTAATCATTACAGTCTTCCAGTATCAATATATTATTTCACTTTTCATTTTTTTACCCTCTATACTAAGCCATTATTATTTTTACTTCAATATTTACTTGAATGTTTTCTAATTTCTTAGATCATTGTAATTTGTACCTTTCCTTTCTTCTGGTTCAGTGTTCTTACTGAAGTACACCATTGGTGGTTCTTTCATTAAGGAATCTGAAGAAGATGAACTCTACCAGTCTTTACTCAAAAATCTCTCTATCACATTCTTAATCTTTAATTTAGTTGGATATACAATTCTAAGGTTTTTTGTTTTTTCATAGCACTTTGAGCATATTCTGTTCCCTGCTGGTTCTGTTTTTGCACAAAAATTCTGTTTCAGTCTAACTTGTTCTTCAGATAATCTGAGTTTTCTTTGTGGTTGTTTTTAATATATATGTGTGTTTTTAACTTTAGCATTATTTATGTTTACTGCGATGTCTCTAGCTATGAATTTATTTTCATTTATTTCATGTTTCTATAACTCTCATTGGATAACGTTTGACCATCTTATTCTTTCCTTCATGTCTCTTAGCATTTTTTTTTTTTTTAATTTGAGATGGGTGTCTCACTGTGTTGCTTAAGCTGGTCTCGAATTCCTGGGCACAAGTGATCCTCCTGTCTCAGCCTCTTAAGTAGCTGGGATTACAGATATCAGCCAATATGCCAAGTTTTTAGCATTTAAAAAATTATATATATGTTTATTTATTTATTCTGTACTAATTGGAAGTAATTTATTTAGATCTATCTTCCAGTTCACACATTAGTTCTTTAGCTACTGATTAGCCTGTCCATTAAGGATTTAAATTTTAATAAACAATACTTCTCACTTCTGCAAGTTTTATTTGGCTATTTTTCAAATTTGCCTTTCCTTTTTTCATTATGTTCTGTTCTTTCATTTTTATGGTAATTCTGTCTTTTATCTATTTTATCATTCTAAGCATACTTATTTTATGGTGTCTCTCAGACTGTTTTATGACATTAAGTTATTAGGGTTCTAATCCTCCTGTTTCTTGAGTCTTCTAACTTTTCCTTATGAAAAATTGCTTGTGTGGCTTGTCATTTTTGTATTTTGGACTTTTGTTCCTCTGTGGGATTCTTGGACACACCAGGTTGTGTCAGTGACCCTAAACATAGGTTTTGGGGTTTGCTTTTGTCAAGTTTATTTCCTTTATTTGTACATTAGATTCTTTATTTGAGATTTTAAAATAACTCAGGACTATGAATGCATACTCTCTATGTGCATGAGGTGCATCTGAGGGAGTTTTAATATTTGCTGATTTTTTTCTTCTTTTGTAGCAAGCAGAAACAAATTTCCTTGTTGCTTACTTGAACTACTATTTCTCACATTTACTGTGTCCGTTCATGTGCTCACTACTCTGTCCATACTTTTTCTTTATTTCTGATGCAGGAAACTTTATTCTGTCTTTCAAACTCAACTATGTATTCCATTTTTTTGTCATATTTCATCCAGCATTTCCATGAGTTGGAGGAGAAAGTTGTTTGTGTTAGTTTGGCTTGCTGTGTTGCTAGAAACAAAAGCTCATTATTATTATTGTTATGGATTAATTTGACCAAAGCACTATTTATTAAAAGACCATTCTTACTATTCTTGTCATTTTTAGGTGATTTTTAAGAACAGAATCATATGATTTCTGGGATCAAATCCACAGCTAATCCAAGTTGCAACATTTCCATATTGTTTTTGATGACTGGGTTTCATACTTAGATTACACTCATGGCATACAGATGGAAAGAAATAGCTTTTATAAATTGATATCCATCACATACTATTTTGAATTCCTTTGACCAAAACAATGTCAGAATTTTAGCTATGTAGTTTTTGAATATTTATTTTTCTTCATTCCTTTATGATTCCTATTTTAATTTTATCTGTGTCCACCCTTTTCTTCTCCTGTTATAGCCCCCAAATTGGAAGAGGTGAAAGGAAGACAGTGAAAGAATCTGTGAGAAACAACAGAAAAAAAACTTATAAATTGGCAGAAGGAAAGACATTTTAAAAGATTAAAGAGAAGAGAAAATACAATGATGGTATCCCAAAAGAGCATGAATAAAGACGCTATGGGTCAATGCAAAGAGAAAGGGGCGGGAGGTGCTGGATAGAGAAAGTGAGCGCATTGGGGGTGATGAAGAAATAGCAGAACAGCATCCTTGGTGCCTACTGGGTGCTGGATATACGTAGTCCTAGGCACTTTTCAACCTTACTTCCAATGTAGCTTCAACAAATGCATGGACTGTGAATAAGTATTCCATTAGGTAAATCAATTAAGTCAGATAAGTGAAATAACTCATCCAAGATCTGAAGAGTCAGTAAAAACCAGAGCCAAAATTCACCCCAAATCTGTGTGTTTTCACCAAAAACTAGGGCGGGCTTGGAAAGGTCACTCTGCACCCTCGCTGGAGCGGAGGCCAGATGCCCTACTTCTTTCTTCTTATCTTTGCCAGCTAATTACATCTCTGAATAGTGTGGGACAAAGGAAAATGCACAGAAGAGAAGCCTGACAGGGGTGAGAAGGGAATGGCTGGGAGAAAGGAAGATGATTCAATTATAAGCTCTTTGTCCTCTAGAAACGCAATAGGCCTCCTAGGAGGAAAATCTGTGTCTATGGAGACAAGTTGGGCCTTGAAGAAAGCGTCACCCAGAGGCAAAAGGGAACAGAAGAGGTGCAGCCTTTTCAGACCTCCCTACGTCAGCAAGCCACAACAAAAAAGTCATAAAAGCCCTTCAGATTTCTTCCTCTTCACTCACAGCATTGCATACTGGCTTGTCCAGTATTGCCCTGTCAGACCCCGCCTCTTTTGAGAGCAGCATATTAACCAGCCAGGGTTTCTTGAGCCTCTGAGAGGTTCATAGGACTCTGTGTCACATCTTGTTTAAGACCAGAACAGCACTTTGGGAGGCCGAGGCGGGTGGATCACGAGGTCAGGAGATCGAGACCATCCTGGCTAACACGGTGAAACCCCATCTCTACTAAAGATACAAAAAATTAGCCGGGCGTGGTGGCGGGCGCCTGTAGTCCCAGCTACTCGGGAGGCTGAGGCAGGAGAATGGCGTGGATCCGGGAGGCGGAGCTTGCAGTGAGCCGAGACCGCGCGCCACTGCACTGCAGCCTGGGCGACAGAGCGAGACTCCGTCTCAAAAAAAAAAAAAAAAAAAAAAAAGACCAGAACAACTGAAATAGGGTGTGGGCAATGCGCATCAAAAAAACTGGTATTAGGCAGCAATTTAAAAAAAAAAACAAACAAATACCCTTTTCCCACTGATGACACTGAGTATCATGTCTCCACGTTGCTAGTAGCGGGATGAAAATCATGTCCTGTACATGGTGAGGGAAACTCACCTTGTCGTTAAAGTTCAAAAGTCAAAATCCCCTTCCTTTTTAAGAAAATATTTTAAAACATTCTTGCTACTTTTTTTTTTAAATCACCATTTCCATTGTGTGATTTTTTTTTTTTCCAGAGATGGAAGTAAAGGTCATTTTTAATTCCAAAATTCTAGTTTAGTGTTATCTCGAATCAACTCTTGATAAACCCATCATTTAAAATGGTCTATTCTAATTAGAGACCAGTTTGAGGCTTTTAACCAGCTCTGTCTTAGGTGCATGTAAAGCCTGCTAAATATTTCGGAGAGTGGGTGAACTTCCCTTTACAAATCTTAACTTGTCTACACTTTTGGACTCCCTTTCCCTTTTAAAGCTACCTAGGTTAAAAATTAAGCCCCTACGGAGAAGGCCACCTGTATTTGCTCACCCTATTATGCAGCTATCCTGAAATGCATTGCGGCTGTCTAAATTGGCATAATTAAGTCCACATCAATTAAAAACCTCAATCACCTCTCTCCCCTTCACATGTAGATGAAGACATTTGTCTAAGGTGGGAAGTAACAAAGAAACTTTTTACCCGTTGAAGACCTGGCTGAAAAGGAGGGTAATCGGATTGATCTATTGTCCCAGGTTTACCTTAACACTAGGAGAAGTGGTCCATGAATGCCGACTGGCCAAAGTAGGATGTAGTTTGCATTTCAATGCCACTAGCACGCAGGGCCGGCCATTGGAGATGCGCATTTTACAACAGGCCTCTCCTCTAGTGCTCTTTAGCCTCCAGTAATGAGGATAAACAAAGCACCATTATGACTTTGGTGGTGCTAGTTGTTATTTTTAAACTGAGGAAGCCTGGTGACCTCAGGATAGTGACAAGACTACACCGTGTGGTGCAGGCAAAGAAAATTCCTAGAGATGAAAACTGACGTGGGGTCCAGGGGTTAATTTCTGGAACAGACAAATTTGCATACAAATGAAAAATGATGGGATTTCTGTTCTCCTAAATTTTCAATGTCATCAGCATCAAACAGCAGCCTGTGCTCCCTTGCCGTTTGAAGAATACTCATTACTTTAGAAGAAGGGGCACCTTGTTTGGTGTTCAACTCAGTGTGGGTCAATGACTTAATTTGTGCAACTTCTTGGAGACTGAGTTTTCTGTGCATCTTTGTAATTCTTCTAAATATGGCTTGAGTAATATTTATTTTTATAGTTATAGACTTTTCTGAATAAACACTAACGCATGGTTGACTTCCTTTGAGCATTCACCTTTTTAATCCTCAGGAGGTGTTTAACGACACGTAGCTGACTTTTTCTGTGTATGAGATTGCAGAGGAGGACAAGTTGGTCTATGTCAAAAGTTACTAGATACAAGAGATACAGGACATGACAATGCTTATGATTTTCCCCAAAGCATATGAAATTTCTTCATCCTGACTTTTAGTTATTTGTGCTTTTTTGATGACACAATTCATACCTGCTCATTTTTATAATTTTAGTGTCAAAAGACAAAATTATAACAAATTTAGAGATCAAATTGGCTTTCATTAGTCATTCATTAATCCAGCCGCATTCCATCTAAATATTTAGAAAAGGCACTCCAAGCAGAGGAAGTTGGCTTTATACACAGAAAAGGGCTGAAGAAAGTAGACACAGAACCAGAAATGGGTTGGTCATTTCAAAGTTACTTTCCTTAGTGCTGAAACAGAGGGCATGTTCTTACCATGCTAGCTCAGGTAAATTAAGTTCATTCTGACTGGTTGCTGTGAAGCTGCTGTTTTATTGCTTGTGTGTGTCTGTGTCCGTGTGTGTTTTAAACTGGCCTCTTTAAAATTTCAGTTTGATTGTGTGGCACCTAGCATGAGTGACTCTATTCTGGTTTTCTCTGGTCTGCTAGGACCTAGTGCAGGAGCTCCGTTCAAAACAATGGTCTCCCCTAAATGTCATTTAGCATTAGAAAAATATAAATATGCAGAAAGAAGAGAATAAAAATCCTTGAGTCCCAGTTCCCCGAGATGACTGCCAGGTAATAATTTTTAGTGTGTATTCTTTCTCATCCCCTTTTCCCATCTGTTATTGCTTTTAAGTATCAGCTCATTGAAGGCAGGGAGGTGGTCTGGTGTGCTCTGAGCTAAGGCTGTCCTCAAGGAAATGGTGCTGGTGGCAACTTTTAATGAGTCAGGCCCTCTCTCCCGCTTCTCCACGATAGCACTAGTTATCTGTGAGACCCTAGATAACTTTCTGAAACCCCTGAATTTTCTTTTCTGAAATACAGATCACTCTAGATGCTGCTATAAATTAATGATTGCATCACGCATAAACTTTAGAAAACTTACAAAAGGAGAAAGTCCCACTTCTGGGATCTGAAACGTTTAAAAAATCCCTTAAAGAAATAGTATTGAGGCAGCTGAATTGCTATGATGTATAAACCATAAAGGCAGTGTAATAATGTGTAGAACAGTAAAATGTGTTTGCTTAACCTAGAACTTCACATGCATATATAGTGGATCATATATATCTCTGGCCTAATAAATACCTTATTAGGTATTTATTCTTCACATATATGTGAAGAATTTATGCCATAAAATTTTGCATCAATTAAATTATTTTTATTTTTATTGTTATTATGACTTGCCAAAGGGGGATTTGAAGCCAACAAGCAAAATATTTCAAAGTCCAGATGTCCTGTTTAGACAAGGCATTTTATAGTGATTCCAGTCTGTTTTCACCTAACCTCATGTAGTCTATATCACAAAGATATAATTAGAAAATTGGGTGCAATATTTAGCCCTGGTCGCTGTGTGATGGAATTGTTTGACTGCTGAGTAACTGAAGCGTGTTTGCATCCCAGTGTGTTGTGAAGGCAAACTTCAAAGAAAATATTATATCTCCCAACTCCAGCTCCTGAGTGTCTTGGAAGTATAATACAGCAAGGCTTAAAACTCCCTGCTGAGGAAAGGGCAATTTGACACTGAAACTACTGTTAAATCGTTATTGAAACACTGGTTTGCAAAAGAGTTCTTATTAGATAAATATAGTTAAAGCCTTAAAAAGCAGGGGGAAAATACACCCAAGTCATAGAAAAAAAAATGGGGGAGAAAAGTCTTTAAAGTTGGACAGTATGTGTTGACAAAATTTGGAGATTTTAAAACATGTATCTACACATTTATTTTATAAATTGTACATAAGACTGGCTCCTTTTCCAGTGCAAAATCAAATATTTAGATTTGCACAAACCTATGGAAGCCAGATTTTAGACAAAAAGGGATTTTTTTGTCAGACTGTCAGTCTCTGAATTTCATCACAATCTGTTCAGCTGTTTTTGTTGCAGGCAGGCGTAAAACGTACTGGGTAAGTGTGTGTTTGTATTTATTATTAAAATGGGGATGCTAAATCCTGCTTTCGAACAGTCTTCACATTCTTTAAGTCTGTACTGGTCATAGAGAAGCAGAATCATGACGTGTGTGTGTGAAAGTCATACATGAAGGTGAGGGAGCCAGTGCAATGGCAAACACCCATGGGCAGTGACTCTTTGCAAAATAAGTTTCTGAGCATTTTAAAAATGACCCCGGCATTTTGCCTCAATAACTTTTCCTGCACTTACAAGTACTGATTCTTGCCTTGAAGAGGGATGGGGAAATGATGTGTTGGTGGCAGATCTGAATAAGTTTTATTCAGTGTCATGATTCCTTTATCCCATCCTCTGCACTAATCTAAAAATAATAACTGGGGTTGACAGTTTCAACAGCATTTAGTGCACATGTATGACTGTATGCAAAAATTGCCTAAAAGAATATTGACGATAGAACTTGAACCTCCAGTAGGTGAGACATTATAGTAAAAAACAAACACATGCCAAATCATATAGAATTTTGTTTATGAAGCGAATTCTTCCTTCAGCCAGGGCTTTTTGATACATAGCACTTGATGTACAAAACCTCACCTGTTGGAAATGAGATGAAGCTGATATCTCCCCTGATGTTTCCCGTGGTGACTCACACCTGAAATCCCAGCACTTTGGGAGGCTGAGGCAGGTGGACTCCTTGAGCCTAGGAGTTTAAGACCAGCCTGGGCAATGTGGTGAGACCCCATCTCTACCAAAAAATACAAAAATTAGCCAGTGTGGTGATGCACGCCTGTAGTTCCAGCTACTTGGGAGGCTAAGGTGGGAGGATCGTCTGAGCCCAGGTAGTTGAGGCTGCAGTGAGCCGTGATTGAGTCACTGCACTCCAGCCTGACAGAGTGAGACCCCGACTCAATAAAAAAAACCCAAACAAATAATATTACCCTTCATAAATGAAGCTCTTTTGCAAAAAGATGATAATACAGTTGTTCCTAATTGAATTTACTAAGACAATGTGAACATTTGTCTATTTTCATGTTTTAAAGATCTACAATAGAAATTTTACCTTTAACTGAGGGTATTAGTCATCTATGGCTGCCATAATAAAATATCTCGGACTGGGTGACTTAATCAGCAGAAATCTATTTCCTCACATTCTGGAGGCAGGAGGTCTAAGCACTCCTGGTTTGAAGACAGCACATTCTCGCTGTGCTGTTACATGGCCTTGTCTCGTGTGAGCACAGGGAATATCTCTGGTGTGCCTCTTCCTCTCTTATAAGGACAGTGGTCCCATTGGATTAGGGTCCCACCCAAATGACCTCACTTAATCTTAATTACCCCCATTCAGGACCTATCTCCAAATACAGAGACATTGGGAGTTAGAGCTTCAATATACGCGTTTTGTAGGGTACAATTGAGTTTATAACACTGACATAAACCCACAGGCTCACTGGAGCTCTGAATCTCTGCTTCTGGCCAGCTTTAGATCAACTCAGTGTAAGAATCATCTCCACATTCTGATCAGAAGTTCTGATTTGAAATTTTTTATGTTTATGATTAACAACATATGGGAAAAATGAATGCTTGTTACTCTATAAATGTGGTTTGGTCGACAAATTATTTCTAAACATAGGGTCTTTGAAGAAAAAATAATTAAAGGAATTCTTGGTGGTTAAAAGGGGTTGGGAGTCACTGGAGAGTCTACTACCTGCCTTCAGAGGTGGATTTAACCGGGGAGTCCCTTGAGATCACATTCAGCTTTCAGAGCTGAGGGTCTGTGTCTGAGTGGAAAAAAGTAGACTGTTTCTTCTCTGCTGTCACACCACAACAATCAATACAGACGACTTCTGTGACCAAATGTGTGTAGGGTTCCCCCTCACCCCTCTACACTAAGCAAGCCATCAGTTCTACAGGGGACATCAGCCAGGTGTCCTCTAATTCAATTCAATCCCAGCACTGTCGACCTGGAGTTAGTGACAGATCCCACAGGGTGCTCCCACAAGACTGCGGCCACTTCTGATGCCAACTGCAAGCCCCAGATTATTTTACCTGTGCTTCAGAGCCACTGGCTATAAATTGGGGTTCCTACAAACCCCTCCTTGGATTCAATTAATTTGCTAGAGTGGCTCACAGGACTCAGGAAACACTTTACTTCATTCGCTGGTTTATAAGAAAGGATATTATAAATAACACAGATGAAGACAGGCATAAGGTAAAGTATGGGGTTAGGGGTGTGCAGATTCCATGCCTTGTCCAGGGACACCAGCCTCCAGGAACCTTCATGTGTTCAGCTATCTGGAAGCTTTCTAAACCCTTTAGTTTTGAGTTGTTATGGTGGCTTCATTACCTAGGCATGATAGATTAAACGAATGTCCGTTGGCCATTGGGGATCAACTTAACCTTCGGCCCTCTTCGCTCCCCAAAGGTTGAGGGGGAGTGGGGCTGAAAGCTCCAATCCTCTAATCTTGCCTTGGTGTTTCCTGTGACCAGCCCCATCCTGAAGCTACCTGGAGGCAGCCAGCCCCAGTAAACTCAATAACATACTTTGGAGATTCTAATGATTTTAGGAGTTGTATGTCAGGAAATGAGATTGAAGAAAATATATGTGTTTTGCAATATCAAACTATGAATTCAGGTTGTACTTACAATTATATCTAAAGAATGAAGAATTATATGGTATACAGAACCCATTGACATATAACAAAGTAGTTCTCCCTCCAAATTTTTAAAGAAGTGACTATTGCTACCAGATTTACAAAGAATAATAAAATTCCCAAGCCTGGCTGTGTACTCGAAGACTGGTTGTCTGGATGCTCACCAATCCCATTTCCCCTTCTGGGGCACACAGGGAGACTCCATTTCCCAGGCTCCTTCAGGATGGGCCATGTGATTAAGTCCTGGCCAATTGGAAGTGGATGGAAATGATGTACAGCAGTTCTAGGACTGGCTATAAAACTGTGTGATTTTTCATAATCTTTCTTCTCCTTCAATAGCAACAATGGAGGCCATGTATTGAAATCATATGACACGAGAGCCTGAGTTTTATAGTTATCACCTGAAAGAAGAATTCAGAAAAACCCTCTGATTTTGGGGGAAGCAAAAAATAAACTTTATTGTGAATCCACTGAAATTTGAGGATTGTTACAGCAGATAACATTGTCTTTACTAACATAATACTAAGAAAAAAATTTTAAGAATTTTTGACAGCAACCTAAGTTTTGTCTATTGAAAGATAACACACTGTTTAAGAAATACTATTCAAAAATACAGAATTTCCATTTGCCTAATCATCTTAAGAAGTCTAATGTAGTTGCTATCATTGGATCGCTTTTGTCTCCCACAGCAAGATTCTGGTCAGAATCTTTCTAAATTGACTATTAGTTAATATTTTCCACTAGGCACACCCACAATTCACAAAAGGACTTCAGACTTCAACCTGTTTCCATCTTCAATACTATCAAATGCTGGGAAAATTGATTTAAAGGTCCTGATTAGATGCCACCTATACTTTCCCCTTGCCCCTAAATTACACCCTGCTGAAAACTCTATATCTTCTGAATTCCATTTGTCTAGGAAAATCACTGTGTATCTCAGGTTGTGCCTGATGTACCTACCCAATGAGTTTGCAGTGGCTGCTGAGGGCACTGTGTTGTGAAGGACTCAGAGGTGGTGACTGAGTTCATTGGAATTCTCTTTGTCTGCCAACGGCCAGAGAGTGGGGAGTAAAGGCTGGTGTATCACATCGTTGCCCATTGCTGGCTAACCCTGCGTTTCAGAATATTAAACACAGCATCTACCTTGGTTAGGGTCCAGTCCTACTGAAAATGGTGAAACCCATCTAAGGCCATACCCTTGATCCAATAAGTACCATTCTATTGTGCAGCAGTTGGTTGCTATTTTTGGAGCTGTGTTCATTTAGGTCAGACTTACACTAATTTGTTGGACTCATCTCCAATTACCATTGAAGATGGCGTTGTATAATATCTGCTATATAGAGTTTAGAGTTCATGAACATGCTAACAGATTCTGTGCCTTATCTATTAGAATGCCAAAGATGATGGTAGGTTTTAGTAAGTGAGCATCATCATAGACTGTTGATGGGGCTGTGTACATTGCTATAAATTTTCTGTAGTACAATCTAGTTCTGTGCACCAAAAAGTAAAATATATCTACACTTTGACTCAGTAACTGTACTTTTTGGACTTTATCCTAAAAATACAAGTGGATGTTTACATATAAGGATATCAACTACAGCCTTGTTTTTAGTACCAATATCCATCATTAAAGGACAGATAGAATAAGTTATAATATATTCATATAATGGAACACTATGCAGTCTTTGAATTAGATAAGGCAGACCAATGTGGCATGAAAAGCTATTCTTGATACAATGTAAAATAAAGAACGCAGGTTGTAGAACAGTTTGCACAGTATTAATTTGTTTAATGTGCAGCTCATAGAGAAGTGCATATTATTATTCTATCTAGTGTATTTATAAAAGCCTTTTATGATTAAAATATCATAAATAGTAAATGCTGAAAGTACATATTCCATATGTTAAAAAGAGATTACATTTGTAGGATACAATGGAAACAAGGAGAGTGGCATGGTTGAGGCAGCTGAACATTATATACTTCTGCATTGTTCAATTTTTTTAAATTACCTTCTTATCAGCAAAAGCAGTATAATTATTTTATTCTGAGAAGAATAAAAGAAACATGAGAAGCTAATAATTCCTCTATTTTCTTTAAAATAAAATCCTAATACAAGAATTAAAAAATCTATAGAAGATGCATAGATTCTCCTAATATACATATTGAAGTTTACCTTTATGGGAAAACAATCAACCTAAGGAAATTGGAGGCAATCGGCCAGGTGTGGTGGCTCACGCCTGTAATCCCAGCACTTTGGGAGGCTGAGGCAGGCAGATCACGAGGTCAGGAGTTCAAGACCAGCCTGACCAATATGGTGAAACCCCATCTCTATTAAAAATTCAAAAATTAGCTGGGCGTGGTGGTGCACACCTGTAGTCCCAGCTACTCAGGGGACTGAGGGAGGAGAATTGCTTGAACCTGGGAGGTGGAGGTTGCAGTGAGCTGAGATCTCACCACTGCACTTCAGCCTGGGCAACAGAGCGAGACTCCATCTCAAAAAAAAGAAAAGAAAAGAAAAAGAAAATGGAAGTAATCATAGTCTGCACTGGGAAGGCTGGTTTTATATCCAAATTTTCGTGGAAGCTTCCTATTTCTGGAGAATACTAGATGATGTATCAAATGACAAGAAGTAAAAAGTAGAGAACCCAATCAAGAAGGTCAGTGTGTGTAGTGGGTGGCACAGCTATAGATTTTTACCTGCCTGGATTCTGTTTCCCCTTCTTCTGGTAATAGACATAATAATGCCAGCTGCTTCCCATATTTTAGTGGTTCAGTGGGCCCTGCTCTATTCTGGCCAGTGGGTAGACATGGGGCTGAAGCTACATCCGTGAATCTCTACTAAGAACTGAACTTTTGTACACAATTACACAGGGAATAATTAGAGCTTCTTACATCCCCAGAAGCCTAGTTTTGTTTTGTTCTGTTTATTTGTGTTTTAACTTTTCCAAGGCCTTGTCATTCACTTATTCAACAAGTATTTATTTATGCCCAGTACTTGGCAAAATAGTAAAATATCCTTGTCCTAATATTCTACTGAAGACAGCCAATTATAAATACAAACCAGCAAGCATGAAGTCTACGAGACAATCGTAAGTGCAAAGGAGAAAAAATAAAGGAAGGCAGGAAGATAAGTTCACTGTTGGGTTAGGATTGACATTTTAAGTAGACATCAATGAAGGCCTCTCTGAGAAGGTGACATGTGAGAAGAGACCAGAGGGGGTGTGGGAGTGAGCCACACAGAGATCTGGGAAAGCTCTGGAAATGCAGAGGTCTGAGGTGCACCAGGCATGTGTGAGTGGAACACAGGGAAGGAGGAAGGGTAGCAGGCGGCAAGGTCAGAGAGGTCTGGGGCTGGGGGCAGATCACATAGGGCCACATAGGACAGAGTGAAGATATGAGCTTCACCTCGGCAAGAGATGAGAGCCGCTGATAGGTTTCAGTGGAAACATGACATTACTTGACCAACTTTTAAACACGATCTATCTCCATTAGGTTGAAAATAGCCCGAAGAAGGGCTGGGGCAGAAGTGGAGGGACCAGTTAGGAAGCTCCCACATTCATCCAGGTGAGGGATGACAGTGGCTTGGAACACAGCGGCAGACCTTGAGGTGATGAGAAACAGTGGGATTCTGGAAATGCAGCTGACCTTTGAACAACATGGGTCTGAACTGCGTGGGTCCATTTATACATGGACTTTTTTCAACCAAACACAGATGGAGGGGTGAGAAATATAATATATATTTCTATACAGAGGGCTGACTTTTGGTATACATGGTTCCACAGGGCCACAGCAGGACTTGAGTATGCATGGATTTGAGTATACGTGGGGGTCCTGGAACCAGTCCCCTGAGTATACAGAGGGATGACTCTGTTCTGTTTATCAGCTTTCCTTTGACTCTACCAGAAACTCCATGTACTTTCCATTTTTCTTTTTAAAGCTAGACATTTTGGATTTTTATTCTTGCAACCCGGGAACACCAACAGATTCAGAATGTCCATAAATAATGGGAAAAACAAGATGCCTTTAGTAACTCTGTGACCCTGGGTAAATGGCTTAACTCTCTGCATCTCATTTCTTCATCTATAAAATAGGAAAGTAATAACAGATTGAACCATATGAAATTGTCATTTTGGCAGGTTGGAAATGGTCAAATATTAACACTTTCATATGGCTAACCTCTAAGCCATACCATATTTGTTGTCGTGAGGATTAAATAAGCTAATACAAGTAAAACACTTAGAACCATGTCTAGTGCATCGTAAGAGCTAAGTAAGTGTTAGTTGTTACTGCTCTTATTATTATCAGTGCTTTACATTTCCAACATTTTTTCACATTCCTTTTCTAATTCAGTCCTTGTGACAGCTTAGTGGGACAGGCAGGGCAGGCAGCATCACCCACATGCTCAAAAGAGCCTTCTGCACCACTTTAGAAGGTGTCTGTTTACACATCATGCCATTTGATTCTCAGAACAACCCCATGTGGTATGAAGCATACGTATTCAAGTCTGCTTTGCATATTTAAATAATGAAATAATAAGAAAATAAGTAATTCATATATGTTTATTTCCCCCAATAATAGGATAAAATTGTTATGTGTTACCCTCACATGGATATTTTAATTGATGAGATGCATGAAAGCAGAGTTCGGAGCTCTCGATCTTTAAGATCCTGTTCAGTGATCATGTCCTGCAGGCTCCAGAGCTCTTCGCTCCCATCTGTTGGTAGAGAGCGCTGCTCTGTGAACAGTACATGAGGTGTTCTTGCCTTTCTGTCTGTGTGTCCTACCGCCTCTGCTTGGACTCCCTGTTTGATTTCTGCATGCTCGTACAGTATCAGACACAAAATGGCTGGCCAATAAATGGTTAAAAAATGAACAAGGAACTAAGTGAAGGAATGAATGAATGATTATTATTTGGTTTATTTGTTAGGAAACCAAGACCCTAATAGTGAAGTGAATTGCTTAATTTCAACACAGCTACGAAGTGAATTAGCCAAGAGTCATGCCCAGGTGGTGGAAAATCATGTCCAGAATGCTATCCAATGTGGCATGAAACTTCAGACCAAAATGAAGCCGTAGGTGTGCTCAGCTTGGAGTGTGCCTACAAGATGAAAACCCACCCCAGATGGCATAGCCAATTTAATCAACATCACCTGTGAGCCAAACTGAACAGTAAATGTTAAGACAGGATCACTAATAATGGGGACCTGGAATGTAGCCAGAATTAAAACAATGATCTGCTTAACAATCCCTCTGGGCTGGATGCATGTGGAGAACGGATAAATGCTGGATATCGAAACAGCTGCTCTATGGCAAACTGAAATGGGGCAATCATAGATAGCAAAGGGAGAAGAAACACTTGAAAGTTGTCTTAAATAAAGTAGCGCTTTAAATAATGTGTGACCTAGCTGTGGCCTTTTGAGAAGCAACCACCACACACAAACTACCCTGGCATGCATCTCTAGAGAATGAGGTGGCTTTGGGTGAACAAAGCCTATGGAAGTAGAAAAGGCAATGACGGCTGGTGCCACCTGTCCCGATACACAGATTGTATTAATCCAAACTAACACTGGGAATCGCCTCAGAACACAAAGGCCAGTGCTCCAAATGAAAATGCCATGGGTCACCTCTTCCTGAAATTTGCCTCCTAAATATGACCATTTTCTGCAAATGCCTTGTAGCCATTGTATAAAATCCTACGTCTTTCATATACTGTCTATTGTCTAATTATTTTAAAATTATAATTACATGGTGTCTTCTCATCAGGATCACAAATTGCCTTAGAACAGAAACCAAAGTTGATGTTCAAAATAAGTAATCACCAGCATGGCACAGGTCAAGACCAACCAGAATGCTAGTTTGTAACACCATCCTGGCTGGTCCAGCCATTGCCCCCCTTCTTTTCGGTTGATGACTTTAAACTAGGAAGTATAGTAGGACTGTAAACAAAGGACTTCTTGATTGATTGATTCCCCACGTTCATTTTTATACTTGTCTGTCATTTGGGGAAATCCCATATCAGTGTGTAATTTATCATCCACACAACTGTATTAAAATAAGCATGCTAATTACAGACCTAGGAGTAGGGACTGAAAAATAAGCAGGCAAACAAGTAAAGAATCAGTTGTTCAAAATAAAATTTGCATGTATTTAATAGTCATTTTGAAATACATACTCTCTGTTACTGTGCTTATCCTTGGGAATACAGATAAAAAGAATGTATTTACTTAGGGAACATGTAGATGAGTATAAATACACATTTCATCACCACTACCATCAAATATAATGTGTCCAAATGTTTTAAGAATAAGTTGTTATAACATTTTGTATTGATACGTAATATTTGGACACATTTATGGGGTACATGTGATATTTTGTTACATGCACAGAATACGTAATGATCAAGTCAGGGTATCTGGAATATCCACCACCATTTCTTATCATTTCTATTTGTTGGGAACTTATGCCCTCTTTTCTAGCTATTCTGAAATATACAATACATTGTGGTTAACTATAATCATCCCTTATTCTAATATGAAACATTAAAGCTTATTTCTTCAATTGAACTGTATATTTGGACCCATTAACCAACCTTTTTCATCTCTCCCCCATTATAATTATTTTAACAGCTGTAAGATCACTTTAGAGTCGGTAAGCATAGTTGAATTTCATGTATATAAACAACGAATCGTCTCCTCCAAACTTCCCCGTGCAGGAATTCCTATCACAGCTTCCCTGAGAAGAGGTTAGCAGATTTGACTATTCACAATACTTGGGAGAGGGGCTATTGCCTCATAAAGGAAGCTACATGTTTTTAATTAAAAGAATGTTCATATTTTTAAAAAGCAGTTTGTAAGATATTCTATAATTGTGGATTTTCCCTACATGCCCTTTTCTAAACCATTTACTATGAATTTAGGTAAACTGCCTCTTCAGATCCAAGCGATTTTTAACCTATAACCAAAATGTGTTCTGATTTTGACCCTTAAATAGGAAAGAGTTATCAAGTGTAACTTTCACTAAATCTCAATAGCCATAGGATTACATCTGTTGAAAGGGCATTTATTTATTTATTTATTTATTTATTTATTTATTTAGAGACGGAGCCTCGCTCTGTTGCCCAGGCTGGAGTGCAGTGGCGCGATCTCGGCTCACTGCAACCTCCGTCTTCCGGGTTCAAGCGATTCTCCTGCCTCAGCCTCCCGAGAAGCTGGGACTACAGGCACCTGCCACCACACCTGGCTAATTTTTTATATTTTTAGTAGAGATGGGGTTTCACCATGTTAGCCAGGATGGTCTCAGTCTCCTGACCTCGTGATCCGCCCGCCTTGGCCTCCCAAAGTTGCTGGGATTACAGGCGTGAGCCACCGAGTCCTGCCACGGAAGGGTATTTATATAGCAGAAAAACTTAAGGGTAGCAAAGGAAATTTTCATCCATTTCCCCTTGTCCTCATTTATTTTGGTCTTTTGAACCCAGTTGGTAAGTTGTTCACTAATCACTTCATTTAGCTTATAACACAAACTTTCTGCATTTTTTAACAATTTTGACTTGGGTAAACATTTTATTGAGTATCTACTGAAATCTGTCTTGGAATAGATAAAGGCCTAGTATCCCAACTCTCAAGGAGCTTATAGTCCAATGAAAAATGGTAGAAATGTAAGCAAATAAGAGCAACACAGTGTTGTAAACACTTGCGAGAGGGCATGAGCAGGAATGGATGGGCACCACCACCAAGAAAGGCACGGCCAGTTCTCTTTTTCCACGTGCACTGGCCTTGGCCAAGATAATCATGTTCTGATGAGAGGAGAAAATAATTTTCTTTAACCTATGAGGCAGGCATCTCTGGGACATAGCCTGTATGTAGATCCTTGTAGGTAGATCATTTAATTAGGATGTTCTTCTCTGTAGCTTTCCCATGGATATTTTAGGATTCATAGTGATAGTTTGAATATATTCCTGGAGAACAATCTCTACTAGATTTCCAACAATTCATAAGGTCTCAATGGGTAAACTGTTGAAAATCACCTAAACTACCATAACATAGCATTTATATCTTTGGGACTATTTCTGATATATCTGTATCTATAAATCTTTATCTGTAGAGAGGCACTTCATCATTTAAAGAAAATACAGGTGACAAGATGACAGTGATCACAAATACTTTCTACCACCACCACCACCACCACCACCACCACCACATTCCAGGTTATTTGTTTTGAGCCTGGTCTCTGAGATACCTTCTAGGTGACCAAAATAAATTCTCTTGTCTCTCTGACATTGTTTGGTGTTGCTACCAATTAAACTCCAACTGTAAAGCAGCTTTGTAAGAACACTGCAGTGTCACATTACAGAGAACAGATGTCAAAATAAAGGTTCACTAATTTGAAGCAACTTACATAAATAGAACCTTCAGGTATGTCTGTGACCACAAGAGGAGAAGAAACAATTGTATTTGTGCAGTTGAATGGTACCAAGGACAGGCTCTTTCCTTGATATGCCAACAGAGAGAATTTTGTTAGCAGTATTCTGTGAACAAAACACTTAAGAGAATGTATGTATACAATAGTTTTGAAAAAAAGGGTTACTGACACAGATGCCAATTTGGTGGGGCATATGGAACATTTACACTTGCCTTTTTCTTTCTTTCTTGCTACAGCTGGTGCTGATTTAGTATGTGAAATTTTACTAGCAGGAGTGCTAATCAAGACAGAGATTCTGTAAGGATTTAGTCATTTATGTAGGGGAAACAACGGGTATCATTAAAAAGTAGAAGATCATCTTATGGAAAAACATTATCATTATCAACCTCATTTTTAAACCAAACAGACACAATGGTACTGTAAGTATCACTTTAGCAGCCGAAAAAGTCAGAATGTTTTCCTTATAATGTTCTAAGAGGATTGCACTCACAGTTTAAAGTTTTGGTAGAGGCACGTTAAAGTTTGGTATGTCAGAGTAATGCAAAAGGGTGAGCAATTTAACAGTTAGTTGTTTAACTTTTCTGTACAGTACTTCAGCAAAACTGCTTGTTGGAAACATCAGTTTTTTTTAAGGAACAAAATTTAATTATGATAATATAGAAGGTGAATGCATTTTTCTGAATCATTTGGGGGAAGTTGTGGGAAAGGGAAAAATGTGGAGGGTTTGATTTGATTTTTTTTTCCTGTATTTGAATACAAAGTTTTGCAACATGAGGCCTGATTTTATCTAATAATCCCACTGGCCATACAGGAGTTCAGAGAGAAATTAAATTTAAAAAAATCTTTTCTAAGTAGCAACAAAATCATTGTCGGTACATTAAATATGTTGTACAGGTGGCTTGGTAGAGTTGCAGACCTGAACGGCAGCTACAAGACATCTGCTGCCTGGGGAAACTTGCAATGTGGCGAAGTGGTGTTTGTAGCTCCCTTTGGAAGGGTGCCAGCTGCCCAGGCCTTCGCTTCTGCAGATGAGCGGAAAGTCTTCTGGGGGCTTCAGTTGAAGCCGCGCGTCGTCCCATCCTCCTCTGTCTGAGAATTTAAAGGACAAGGAGGACCTGCTGTGAAAAACCAGTGAGATGGTGTTGGGCGAGTTGTAAATCATCTTTCGAATATTCCCCAAGGGCTTTGTCCATCAGTATGAAAATGAGCACATGCCTGCAACGAAACCATTTTAATTCTATTTTTAGGTCGAATTTCTAGGACCTACTGCAAATTTTTTTTTATTATCATGATTCATGTCTTAAAAGTCCTCAGAAGAGATATTTGAAGAAAAGTAAAGTTTGCTAAAATGGAAGCAATAAAATATTTTATTCTAAAAATAATTAATGGTCATAAATGTCTTAGATGTTTGGTTTGTTTTCCATTTTGACATAAATATGGCACTCTTAAAAGCAGAATACACATTATGGCTTATAAATATTAGTGACTTACTAACTGGCCAATTAAAATTCATTTATGGAGTCCCACCACAGGCCAAACACTATGTTAAAAGCATGAGGGACAAAGATTGTATAACACAACCCACAGCCCTTGCTCATAATCTACAATATTTAAAAATTAATTAGCAAATATCTTAATTATTTTATTTACTCAGGTTTTAATGACATTTTTTACTATAAATAAGCTTGACCATTTGAGCTATCTGATTGAAACTGGAAAAGTTGAAGACCTATCTTTAAATACACGAAGATAAAAGGGTGAGTAGCTTTGTACTGTGTCAAAATTGAAAACAAACACTAACTTCTTCCTCTTTTCCCTTCCATCAAAAATTCCTTCCATCCATAAAATTGCCTAAGAAATGAAGTTTTAAGAAAGAAAAGGACAGGGCCACCAGTTAACGGGATATGTGATTACTTAAACACACTTGACAAAAGAGAATAATGAATTTTTTTTAAAGTAAAAAATTAGAGATTAAAAAAGTATTTTTAGCCTTATGTTTACACACACACACACACACACACACATACACTTTAAATTGTGTGATTTCTGAGCACTAATAAATTCCCTTTAAAAATTGTGTTAGGTTATGTTCAAGGAAATAATGTTTGTTTCTGAAATTGTAACTGATGAATATTGTTTGAGAATTTCCTCAGTGAGGCAATCATTTAAATGGAAAACATTTGTGATAGGTCCTGGGGAAAACCCATTCTTTCCCCCTAAAACTAGCTGAGATTGGCTGTTAATCATTTATTTTGCTGTCCATATTTATGAGTAATAAGGAAAAATAAAATGTCATGTTTGAAAAAGGAACAGGTATTCGTTTTCTTTAAAATACATTGGCTTAGTCAGTTGAAGAATAAATTAGGATGGTCCACAAACTGTTAACAGTGACAGCAAGCATATGGCAAATTTGAACTGTCTGCAGGTCAACTTTTACTTTTGCTTTCCAAATGTCTGTCAGTCATTGTTAGGATCTAAATACACGTGTTAATGGGTGAAATTCAGTGATATGAAATCATTTAGCAAATTCTCGGAGCAAGTGATTTTTTTTTTTGGTCTTTGTCTCTCATATACAAACCTTCCTTGATTGCAGTCTTACAAAATTTTACTCAGAACAAACCCTTTGAAAGGTATTGTTGCCTTTTCTTTGTTCAGTTAGGAAAAAGACAAACAGTATAGTCATATGGCATGTGTGTGTGAGTGCGTGAATGTGATATGTGCACATTGATTGATTTCTCCAAGAACCAGTAAGGTGCTCAGGTTGGTGCCTTTGCCATCATTATGACTGTCCCTGTCACTGTAATTGTACCTTTCACTGTGGCAATGGAGAGCCATCTTTTAATTTCTCTCTTTCTATCAGAGCACCCTTGCTTTCTAAAGTCAGTCATGTTTATGGCAGTGGAGACCAACGACAGTTTGACCGTAGTGGAGTGTTCTGCCAAAGGTAGTAATAAGAGGACAAGCAAGTGCAGCTGGGATGAAAATTGAAGTGGAACTCCCGGGACAGATTGGAAGCAGGTTAGAGAAAAAGACGTGAGAGAAAGAAAAGGAGGAACAGAAAAGACTTGGAATAGAAAAGTCTTGAAAAGGCAAACCACCAAACATCCAAAAGGATGAAGGCACTGACCTCAACAAGTTTTCCTGCATGAGGATGAGAAAATGGATGGACTGCAAGGGGCGGGAGCTGCCTCGGTTTTGAAACACCTCCTTCAGAGCAAGTCCTGTGCTGCCTCTGAAAAGATTATGGAGTCAAGTTTTGGAAGCAACAAATGCTATTCATTTCTCCAGGGCCAGAAGAATTCTGATCATATTTTTAAAATTGCTTGTCAAAATAACAGGGATGCATTGCTTTTTAAGATACCAGAGTTTTCAAGAAGCTCAGTGGTGGAATGTTCTTTGTAGGCGGGGGCTAATGGTAGGAGATTCTGTAAGAGAACTGAGCTCCCTACTAGCAATGGGGATGATTGGATCCTTGAAGAGCAGAAGTCAGGTGGCAGCAATTAAGTGTCAGAAGCAAAGTACAGAATTACCACACTGGGTAACAAGGTCATAATGGCAGGCAGAGGAGACTGCAGCCCCTGCAGCAGCAGTTGCCCTGAGGTACGTCAATCTTCTCTGTTTGGCAGGTGTAATTGAACAGAATAATCTTAGAAGCAGGGCTGCTGCTACAGAATGTGGAATATGTTGCTTCTCAGGCCCATTGTGACTGTAAAAGAGCAATCACAGTAACTAGGTCTGAGAAGGACATGGAAACAGATCCTAGAGATGAGAACCTGGGTCAACGCACCAGGCAAGTAGCACCTACCAGCAAAAGTGCTAACCGAAAGAGAGACTCTACCATGAGTGGTGCTATGGTTTGGGTATTTATCCCCTCCAAATATCATTTGATCCCCAGTGCTGGAGATGCTGGAGATGGGGCCTAGTTGGAGGTGTCTGTCATGGGGGTGGATCCCTTATGAATGGCTTAGTGTCATCCTCATGGTAATGAGTGAGTTCTCACTCCATTTGTTCCCATGACAACTGATTGTTAAAAAGAGCCTGGCACCTGCCTCCCTTCTCTCTTGTCATGTAGCATCTGCTCCCCTTGCTTTCCACCATGAGTGCAAGCAGCCTGAGGCCCTCAGCAGAAGCAGATGCTTGTGCTATGCTTCCTGTGCAGCCTGCAGAACCACGAGCCAAATAAACCTCTATTCTTTATAAATTACCCAGCCTGAAATATTCCTTCATAGCAATGCAAAATGGACTGAGATGGGTGATTTTAAGGAGAGAGGATGAATGTCAGCTATTGCCTTGACGTCAACTGCTGCAGTGGGGGCTGTAGTCTGTCCCATGTAACCTTCCTCTTGCAAAGTTTTCCTGAAAATGCCGACCAACCAGAATCCTGAAAAAGCTATGCCTAAGTGGAAATATTTAGTTATCCATAGAAATGATATTTCCTGGTATAAAGGATTTTACCTTCATGCGTTTATTTTGCCTAAGGTTTTTAATAGACTTCTGACTAGTTAGCCTAAACCTGTGTGTCTGTAGGTCTTAGATGTGATGACGTTTACAACCTTGATAGCTGCTTCATGGTAGCCAAGGTTGTTGGAGTAGGTCATGAATGCTGCCAGCCGGCTTCTTCTACAAATTCATGCCATCCGACCTCAGCTATGGACCCTCCTTGCTATGGGACAGTCTTTTAGTCTCTGTTTTTTTCCCTACTGTATTTCCCACAGCTGCTATTCCAAACCTTTTCCATTGTCCTCAACTTCAGAAAACTATTCCTGTACATTTTGTATCAGCAGAAGACCTCAAAACATACTTCTCAGTGATTGAAGTTATCCAGTCCAAACTCTAGCTTCTTAATCTTCACTTGGCTTTTGGGATGCTGTTCTCTTGTGGGTATCTTTCTACCTTTCCATTGCTTGCTCCTATTTCTCTTCCCACCTCTCAATTAGGGACTTTCCTACAGTTCTCTTTGGTCATCATAACCAGGCACAAATTACATCATGCCAGGCACAAATTACATCAGTGTCATTGCATCCATTCTATCAGCAATTCTGTCAATTACATGTTTGCAGGTTTCTCTTTAAATCTGTGTTTGGCATTGCCCAGATTAGAATCTTATTTTCTCCCTTCTAGATAGTAGTCTCTCTTCTTTATGTCAATCAGAATAATCTTTCTAAAACATAGACTTGATCAATTTTCCCGACTCAGATTTTGTTTTCACTTTTTATTATAAATAAAATGCTTAATATTTTATTGTGAATATAATAATTTCTTTTGTGAAATACAGCATACTGGAAGAATACATATATGATATGTAAGTAGCATCTAAACATAATAAAATGATCAGTGCTCACAATTCAGCTTAAGAAATAAAATACTACTTTTACTTTTGAAAGCCTTTGTTTTGTGAGGTCCTGCCCAATTGCACCCCCTTCCTCTATCCCATTACATCCTCTCTCCTTTACCTAAAGGTAATCAGCATCTGGAGTTAGGTTTATTTCCTTATTTGCCTTAAAGTTTACCATATATGTGTATATATTAATCTATGTAGAGATGATATGCATATTTTTAAATAAAAATATGTGTTACAGTGTTGTTTCATTTTGCCTGTTTTTGAACTTTGTATTATTCTACAACTTGCTATTTTCACTCATATGTTTTCGAGAATTTATTTATCTTGATGCATATGTCAGTAATTTGTGTATTTTCACTTTTGCATAGTATTCTATTTCAAGAATGCATCCCAATTAATTTTTTTATTCTTCTTTTATTGGGTGTTTGGCTTGATTTATTATCACAAACATGTTACTATAAATGTTCTTGCATAGGTTTCCTCATGTTCATGTATTTAAGTGTTTTTCTAAGATGTATACCTAGAAGCGGTATTGCTGGGTATGCACAAATTCACAGTTTCCAAATAATTCCAACTTGTTTTCCAAAGTGATTTTACCAATTTACTCTATACAAGCAGTGTATGGGAGTTTTCCTTGGTCTATATATTAGGTTGGTGCAAAGCTAATTGTGGTTTTTGACATTAAAAGTAATGGTTAAAAACTGCAATGACTTTTGCACCAACCTACCAACCTTACCAATACCTGGCATTTTTAGACTTTATTTTTTGCGGTCTATTTGGATGTGACATTGTATTTCATGGTAGAATTAATACACATTTCCTTGATCACAATTGGCATTGAGAAATTTCTCATGTTTACTGTCTATTCATCTCCTGTGAAAAACTATTCATTGTATCTTTTTTTCATTTTTAGTAAGAAAAATGTTTGAATTTTTTTTTCCTGGCTAATTTTTGTACTTTTTGTAGAGACAGGTTTTCCCCATGTTGGCCTAGCTGGTCTTGAACTCCTGAACTCAAGCGATCTGCCTGCTTTTACCTCCCCAAATGCTAGGATTACAGGCATGAGCCACTGCATCTGGCAGGCTGTTTACTTTTAAATTTTAATTCACGGGATTTAAAAACTGATTTCAGATAGTAATCCCTTATCAATCTTTTCTGTTTTGGTTTATGCTTTTTGTTTACTTTAAAATTATTTATTACCCTGAAGTGAAAGATATGTTTTCTTATGTTCCCTTTTAAAGTTAAAATCTTTCTTTTCTTATTTATCGATCCATCTAGAATTAATTGTTTACAGGGTGGAAGATACTACTACATTTTTTTCCATACGTATGATCAATTGTCCCAGCATAGTTTATTGATAAATTTGTCCCATTGCCACTGATTTGTAATGCTAGTTCTTTCATTTATCAGTTTTCCGTCTAGGTGCATAGATCTGATTCTGGGATCTCTGTCCTGTTCCACTGGTCTAGGGTTTATCTCCACACTGCTGGCTTTTGTGTTTACTATATGGCTTTCTTTACTGTTGTTCTTTATTTTTTCATATGGTTTCAAGTTACTTTCTAGTGTCCTTTCATTTCAGCTTAGAGAACTTCCTTTAGCATTTCTTGTAGGGCAAGTCTAGTGACAAATTCTGTCAGGTTTTTAAAATCTGATATCTTGATTTTCCCTTCATTTTTAAAGGATGGTTTTACCAGGTATTGAATTCTTGGTTGACAGATTTTTTTTTTCTTTCAGCACTTTAAATATGTAACCATGTTATCCCATTCCTTCTGGCCTCACTGACTTTTGAAGAGAAATCAGCTTATGGTCTTATGAAGGATTCCTTGTGTGGGATGAGTTGCTTCTCTTTTGCTGGTCCAAAATTCTGCCTTCATCTTTTGAAATATTAGCTATCATATGCCTTGGTGTGAATCTCTTTGCATTTATTTTCCATAGGCATAGAGTTCATTGAGCTTCTTGGATGTGTAGGTTCATGTCTTTCATTAAATTTGGAATATATTCAGCCACACTTTCTTCGAGAGTTCTCTCTGCCCCTTTCTCTCTTCCCCTGCCCTCTGGGATTACCATTATGTGTAGTTAGTTTCTTGTTGGTGCCCCATAGTTTGTTAGGCTGTGCTCATTTTCCTTCATTCTTTCTGGTTCTCTTATTGGATCATCTCAGTTGACTTATATTTAAGTTAATCAATTCTTCTGGCTGCTCATATCTGTTGTTGAAAACCTCTAGTGAATTTTTCAACTCCAGAATCTCTATGTGATTTCCTTTTACATTTTTTATATCTTTATTGACACATTCTCTCTCTCTCTTTTTTTTGAGATGAGGCCTCACTATGTTGTCCAGGTTGGAATGCAGTGGCTATTCACAGGCATGATTATAGTGCACTGCAGCCTCAAACTCCTGGTCTCAAGCAGTCCTCCTGCCTCAGTCTCCTAAGTAGCTGGGACTACAGCTGTATGTCATGCTATTCTCTATTTGTTGAGACAGCATTTATCTCATTTCCTTAAGTTAATTTTTATGCTTTCTTTACTTCTTTAACTTTATGTAATACAGTTTATTTAAAGCCTTCTTCCAATAGGTCTAATGGCTGGGTATCTCCATGAACAGTTTCTATTAATTTTTTAATTAATGGAAATGGCCCTGTGAATGGGCCATACTCTCTTATTTCTTTTCATGCTTCATAATTAATTTTGTTGAGTACTAGATATTTTGAATATTAAAATGTGGCAAGTCTGAAAATCAGATGCTTTCCTCTTCCTTGAGGCTTATTTTTCCTGCTTGGTGTGGGTTGTGGTTGTTTGCTTGTTCCGTGAATTTTCTAAACTAGTTTTAAGTCTCTCTGAGTGTTTTCTTTTTTCTTTTTCTAATCACATGTAGCCATTGAAGTCTATGTTCTTCTAGCTTAGTGGTCAGCTTGTGTTTTCACAGAGGTAACTTAGACACTTGGCACTGAAAAAAAAAGGAAGAAGAAGAAGGAGGAGGAGGTAAAAAAGGAGAAGAGGAGAGGGAGAAGAAAAATAAAAAGATAAAATTCTCTCAGTCTTTGTACATTTGCTTTTTGTTTGGGCACTTCTTCAATCCTTAGCCAGGCTGTTTAAAACTCTGCCTTAGCATTCACTTCCTACATGAATGGAGATCAAAGGGTACTCAGAGGTGAAAGCTTAGGTTTTCTGACACCTTTTCTAGTATGCATCCCAGCTCTGGGGACACTTGAGTTGGGTGAAACACAAGGAAGCTTTTGTGCTGGTCTTTGATGAAACTACCAGACAGGGTGAAACCCACACCATAATTCTTTAATAATACAGTTTGTATTGCTCCCTCTGGCACTAGCAACCTGCATCAGGAGTACAGGCTGCTGTTCTCATGGCTGCTGCAGTTTGGGGTGTGAAGGATGGTACACAAGCACTTTAAAATGCCACACCACTCTTGTACCACTCTCCTACCACATATAGAAGCTTCTTTCTTTATCAAGTCATCCCTTGGTTGTTGTAAGTTTTTTTTACTAGTTTTCCAAGTTCTTTAAAAGTTGATTCTGACAGTTTTTGCTAGCTTATTAGTTGCTTTTAGAAAAGGATGAAGCCCTGTGGTTTCCTAGTCTGACATTTCCCTGGCATTGCTCCTTTATACTATTATTTTGCTTTTCTATATTCATTTAAAATCAGTTTGTCAAGTTTCATGAAAAACCTGCTTTTTTTCAATTAAACTTTTTATTTTGAGATAATTGTAGATTTACATGCAGGGATAATACATAGATCCCATATACCGTTTACCCAGTTTTCCCCAAAGAAAACATCTCGTAAAAATATAGTAGATATCACAACTAGGATATTGACACGATATTCAAGACACAAAGCATTCCCCTAACACAAAGATCACTCATATTTCCATTTTATAGTCATACCCACTTCCCTCTTACTTCCACCCTTTCCTTAACCCTTGATAACCACTAGTCTGTTTTCCATTTCTATAATCTTGTTATTTCAAGAGTGTTATACAAATGGAATCATACAGTATATAACATTTTGGGATTTCTTTTTTAACTCAGCATAATTGTCTGGGAATTTATTGAAGTTGTTCCAGGTATAACAATTTTTTTATTGTTGAATTATTTATTTATTGGTACAGATGTATCATAGTTTGTTTAACATTCATCCTTTGAAGGACATGTGGGTTGTTTCTAGTTTGGGTCTACTACAAATAACACTGTTGTAAACACTTGTGTGCAGGTTTTTGTGTGAACATATGTCTTCATTTATGACCAGATAAATGCTCAGCAGAGAAATTGCTGGGTTGTATGGTAACTGCATACCATCACTTAGTTTCTTAAGAAACTGCCAAACTGTCCAGAGTGGGGCAATGGTGAAAGTTCTGAATTTCCAGTGGACATCTTCAGATACCACCTCAGTGGGGAGAGAATGGTAGGGATACAAGTCCAGGCTCCCCCCATGTAGTCTTTACTGTCAGCACATTGGGGAAATCTAATCCAGCCAGTGGGAAAAATGTTGTGGCCTTCTATGAAGGCCTACTTGTTCTTCTCTGACGTTAACCCAGCAGGATGTTAAGTACCTATTTACAGCTTGGCAAAAGTAGAAGTTCAAGTTATTAGCTTGGTCTTTGCTGGTGGGGTGGGTGTGGGGTTACCAATTTTTCTGTATTGTTTGTTGGAAGTACAGTGGTTAATGTTCAAAAGTTTTCTGTCTTGCTAGGCTGCTCCTTTGTCCTTGGACCAGTAGGCATTTTGGAGACATTTTTGGACTGTGGCCACTGACTTTACTGTTTTGTTGGCTTCTTCAGTTCCAAGTTTGGGATATATGAGCAAAAAGAAAACCCAAGGATCTTATCACCATATTATACCTCAGGTCCTGTGTTTCTTGGCCAGTCTGCCTTCTTCTCTCCACCCCTAGAGTGTTCTGGTGTGTGTGTGTGCATGTGTGTGTGTGTGTTTAGGGTTTTTAGTTGTACTGCATTTAGAGCAAAAAGTACAGCCACTCTATTTTACCAAAAGCAGAAATATGTTCTGGTTGGGGTTTGTTGTGAATCATAATGAATCTAAAAATCAATTTGGGAGAATAAAAATCTTGATGATTAACCATGAACATAGTATGCCTTTGCATTTAAGCCTTTATTATATTTCTTCAATAAAGTTTTATAATATCCTACTCGAATGTCTTATATATCTTGTTGGATTTATTCCTTAGGTACTTTATGTTTTCAGATGTTATTGTCAATAGTATTTTAAAAATTATCTTGTGTTGGGATGTATAGATTGTAGTTTAATTCATGTTCCACTTGTATATACTAACTTCATTACATTTTCTTATATGTTCTAACAATTTGTCTTTAGACTTTTAAAATGTAGACAGTAATATTGTTTTTGAATCATGATAATGGTATTTTTTCCTTTTATTTCCTTTCGTATAACTTTTATTACTCTATCTTGTCTTATTGTAAGACTCTTCAGTGCAATGCTGAATAGAAGTAGTGACAGAAAGCAATTTGGTCACATTCTTGAACTTAAAGATAATCTTATGATTGCTGTATGTGCTTTGGCAGTTATTCTTTACCAGAATAAAGAAAATTTCTTCTATTCCTAGTTTGCAGAGTTTTATTAAATGGGTATTGAGTTTTATTGAATGCTCTTACTGCATCTATGGGGGTGATTTTAATTTTCTCCTTTAATCTTTTAATGTAATGAATTAATTTTGTAATTTTCTAATGTTGAATCAACTTTGCATTTCTGGAATAATCACCATTTGGTGATAATGTATTATCTTTTTCATATATCCCTGGATTTACTTTGTTAATGTAGGTTAGCATTTTTCATTTATCCTGTGAAATTGACTCATAATTATGTTTCAAACTGACTCTGTGTGGTTTTGGTTTAAAGGATGTGCCAGCCTCATCCAATATATTAGAGAGCAAGTCCTCTTTTTCCCTTTTCTAAAAGAATGAAATAATTTGATCCTTAACTGCTTGATAGAATGCATCAAAAGAAATATTTCAATAAGTTGTTTTTCTTTGTAGAAAATTTCAATCCATGCTTTTAGTTTCTTGAGTGAGTTCTAAGGCGGTTTAGATTTTCTAGGTTTTTGTATGTTTTAATAACATATTTTTCTAGAAATGTGTTCATTTCAGTGAATCATTCACATGTACTGTTTTTAAGTTGATGTAATATTGTCCTACCATCTCTTTAGTATGTGTTGCATCACTAATTAAGTACCCCTTTCATTCCTCACATTGTATATTTTGCTTTCTCACTCTCTTCTTATTTTTGTCAGCGATATATTCTTTATTAGTTTCATCATAGAACCAACTTTTAGCTATATTGATGCTCTGTCTTGTATCTTTAATTTTCATTTAGTTATTTTATCCTTGCACTTCACCGTTTACTTCCATTTGCCTTGTTGTGTTGATCCCATTTCTGCCTTGGCCTTAGGTTTGTGTCCTGTCACTAAAGCATGACTATGAAATTGACATTCTAGGCCACCACGAATTAGTAGATACTGCAAGGCAAAAGTCCATTCCAAATCTCTTTAACTTCTTGAGTTTTTTGTCTTTGGTTTCTAGAGACTCATTTATGATTACAGAACCTCATCTAGGCATTGCAAAATGGCGTCTTTTATATTTTACCTACCGTTTTTGGATGTGCTTCCCAGAAGAGGTTTCTCAGAAATGACCCTGCCTGGTGACCCTCAAATAATCTCCATGACTCTTAGTATCTAGAAACCATGTCCAAATTCCATAATTTTTAAGGGCTCTCACCTCAGCTTGCCTTTCCTGGCTGTCTTTCCTGTCAGGTGATGCCCTTTTCCATTTGGAAACTTCCTTTTAATTCTAGACACAGATCAATGTCATTTATTAGTGATAACTTCCTAAGTGTTTGAATACATAAGCACTCTGTTCTACAACGTTACTAACAGGTCATATAGATATTTCTTTCTTACAGCACTATTCAGTGTTTGCTGAAGGAAAGAATTTATGCCCACCTTTCCTGTCGGGGTTTGAGTTCCTTGAGGAGAGGAACTGTGCCTGACACAGGGTAGCCATTCCACAGTCATCACTTGTGGAATGAATGTGTAATTTTCAGTCTTTCTCCTCACTTCACATTTATTTTCTCCTGAGTCCACCTTTGAGGCTCTGGCTATACAAGAAATTACCCATAAAGTAATAGGACCCTATATAGTCACTAGAATTTTTCTTTTCTGTAGATTTAAGCACCTGTGGCCCAGCTCTTAAATGGTATTAACCAAATTACATCGAGCATTTTGGTTGTACCTTTGAGTTCCGGAGTCTAATTGCTTGTAATGAAACACTGGAGTCATAATTTGATGGTCTGTAGGTTTCTCAGCTGTTTCTCTCTATGAGAAAATGTATAATGGGATATTTTGCACGTGATTGTCTATATTTTATATGCAACACATCAGTGTTGTGTAAATTTTGTGAACAACTTCTATTATCTTTGAAACCACAGAAGCAACAAACAGTTATAATTATAGTCTGAAGAAGTGATAGTGTTTCAAGTATGCCTACAGTCATGGTATTACAATGAGAATGTTCTGTTTGCCTGCAGCTTTCACTGTGCTCAATGACATCAAAATTATACTAAATTTTAACAGAAACTTCTGTCCTTAAACAGAAACAGCTTGTTTGAAAAGCTAAGAGTTTTCTTTCTTCTGAATTCTTTGATTCTTTACTGAATAAAAGTGGTAAAAACGGTAAATATCGTGGCATAACTACATTCTTTGTTACTTGCCGGCTGGTTTTACTATCATCGAGTAATAGGTATTCTACTTTGCTCCACATGGGGAATGAATACACTTTATTTAAAACTTCTTTCTGTGCATCTGCTACTTGTCAACTCATGATCTTCTGATCCTTGAAGATTTGACAACCCTGTGATTTGCTGTAATGGAATTACTGAAAAGTTATCAACAAAGACGTTGCAATGTAAGAATGCAAAGTAAGTCCTTAGATGTTTAGAGGGAAATAAACTTCAAAAGGGGTAGTGGCCACAAAGAAATACCTGAATCATACAATTTTTGGTGTGGTTCTGCATGTCTTTAATTTTGTCAACTGGGAGAGAGGATGTTTATGTTGCCATCTCTTTCCCCCGGCTGTGACTTATTTTTTCCTATAGCTTATTCATTAACACCTCATATGGTACTGAATACACCTCAGACAGGGACAGTCGAGTCAAAGAAAATGCTGCTTAGAATCAGAAAAGCTTGATTCTAGTCCTACCTTGTCTTGTCATTTTTGCCATTGACTGTGGCAGAAACATTGGATCAGTCTTTCAATATTTCTGGGCCTTTATTTCTTTGTCTGTAAAACGTAAGTAGGTGGTAGGTTAGATAAGTGATCCTCCAAGTCTGGTCCCTGGACCAGTAACATTAATATGATCTGAGAACTCATTAAGAAGCAAATTCTTGGGCCTCAGCCCAACTCCGAAGCTCTGAAAGTGGAACTCAGCAATCTGTATTTTCGTAAGCTCTTTAGGTGAATCTAATATACATTAATAAACTTTAGAAAACTTCTAACTGGAAACTTACATGAGTATCTATGAATGTTAGAGTAATCTAGGCCTACATGGATGTTAAGTAGGCATATTCCTCTGCTTGTAATTAAATTTAAAATTTGGATTCCAAACACAGATTTAGAAGCATATGTAAGAAAAAAAAAGAAAAAGAATACTGAAAGTGTTGTCCAAAAAAAGTAATTACTCTAAAAATGTTTTTGAATATAAGCATTTGCAGAATTTGCCTCCATTTGACACTGCAAAATGAACTTGATATTTCTGTCATACATGTATCTTGATGAGTATTTCCACTGAATGATCATCACTGCTTAATGCCTGTGATTTCAGAAAAAATAATTTAAAATTATTCAGATTTATTGTAATTGAGTTCTTATATTTATGAAGGAGAACAGTTAATAATCTGTTCTACATAAGTGCACATATGGCTAAAATTTTTGTTATTGAATATTTGGGCCTTTGGTCTCCTATATAAGAAAAATGTCCTTGTGTTTAACCACTTCTGTGCTTTATTAGCATATGCTTTACCTAACAGCCTGTCTGGCTCCATTTTTTTGTTAGTGTAGAAGAGTTTGTGGTAGTGATTTTGTTTTTCAAGGATTGGTATTATTACATTAACCATGGCTTTATGCTTTCCAAGGTCTCTAAAAGAGGGAGTTGGAGAAACTTTTATTCATAGTATAAATAAGTTAATACATACATGACAGAGAATGCAGTCAGTTTTTAAATAAAACCTAGTATTACAGTAAATTTAGAAAGTAAGTTAGGTGTGGTGGTGCTCGCTTATAGTCCTAGTTACTTGGAGGCTGAGGGGGGAAGATCGCTTGAACCCAGGGGTTTGAGACCAGTCTGGGCAACAAAGCAAGACCTCATCTCTAAAAAAGTAAAATGAGAACTGAGAAAGGGGAGGAGTATAATTATTGCTTTTTATCTTGCGTTGATGAACAAGTTAAAATCTGAGGGTCTATTCTCAATAAATCTTTGCTTTTTATAAGAGAATCCAAAGTTAATCTAAAGGCTGAAAGAGATGAGTATATGTCACATTTTGATGTGTATTTTCACAGCTAATTTCCAGAAGCCTGTGAAAAATGAGCTAAAACATTAATTGGTTTTACTTTTTCTTTGCAACTGGAAATAGCCCAAAGAGGCAGACTAAAAGCAGTAAGAAATAAGTTTCTATTACAAAATCAAGTGAAATGCACTAGACATTTTGAGAAGTTATTCCTGACCAAATATTTATTGAACACCTACCATGCACCAGGTTCTGTATTTGAAACTGGGGATAGGCCAATGAAGAAGATATGCCTTGCCCATTGGAGATTAGGATCTAGTCAGAGAGACACACATTACAAAGTAATTTCTGGCTGGGCGTGGTGGCTCACGCCTGTAATCCCAGCACTTTGGGAGGCCGAGGTGGGTGGATCATGAGGTCAGGAGATCGAGAACATCCTGGCTAACATGGTGAAACCCCATCTCTACTAAAAATACAAAAAATTAGCCAGGCGTGGTGGCGGGCACCTGTAGTCCCAGCTACTCGGGAGGCTGAGGCAGGAGAATGGTGTGAACCTGGGAGGCGGAGCTTGCAGTGAGCTGAGATCACGCCACTGCACTCCACCCTGAGTGACACAGTGAGACTCCATCTCAAAAAATAAATTAATTAATTAATTAATAATTTCTACAAATTATGATTAAATATCCATTTCAATATAAATATCCAGTTCAATAAGTGCTATGGAAAAGATATGTATACTGCAATGATAATGCATAATACAGATAGAGCCTAGTCAGGATAAGGGAAGACTTTGATACAAGTTTTGACGATAGTCATTCTGACTGCTATTTGGACAATGGAAGGTAGGAGGGAAAAGGAATGTGAAGAACTGGTTAGGAGGCCATTGTAGTGATCCAGGTACTGTTCTAGGCCTTTGGTATAGAAATCCCTGCACTTGTGGAACCTATGTTGTAATGCAAAAGTTATACATAAAGTACCAAGAATACCTAAAAAAGTTTGCATAACTATCATCCTATTTTTCTGACATTGCATAGCAAACCAGCTCAAAATTTAGTGGCTAAAGACGATAATTTATTATGTCTCCTGGTTTTAAGAGTTGGCTGGGCTCACTTGGGGATTCTCTCAGAATCTCTCATGTGGTTGCAGTAGCAGATACTGAAGTCATCTGAATCATCCACCAACATGGCCTGTTTTGCACACAGGCCTGATATGTCAACACACCTCCATGTAGCACACATTCCTTTCAGCACAGCAGCCTGGACGTCTTACACAGTGGCTCAGGGCTTTAAAAGACAGGAAATCAAAACTTTCAGTCCTCTTGAAGGACTCTTCAGTTGGAACTAGCATAGTATCATTTCTACTGTATTAAATTGGTCAAAGCAGTCACAGGCCAGTGTGGATTCAAATTTGTTTAAGAGTGAATTCTGCATCGTGGTGGAGGGTGTCACACACAATGGCAAGATGACCCAGATGGCCTCTTGTGATCTTTACCTTCTGTGAGCATGCCATGTAGAGTCCCCTTCCACAGGTCTGACCTGTATAACCAATACAAGGGCCCGTGACTTCCCAGGCGAGGTCATAAGAGGCATTGCAGCTTCTACTTTGTTCTCTCAGATCACTCTTTTGGAGACAGTTGGCCTCCATGCTGACCAGCCTTCTGAAGAGGCCCAAGTGGAGAGAAACCGAGGCCAGCACCAACTTGCCACCCCTGTGAGTGAGCCCCTGTGGAAGTGGCTTCTCCAGCCCTAATCAAGCCTTCAGACGACTGCAGCCTCATGAGAGACCTCAGGCTTAAACCATCCAAGTGGTTCCTGATTCCTGCCTCACAGGAACTGTGAGATTTAAAAAATATTTATTATTGTTTGAAGCTGTCAAGTTTTGTGGTCATTTGTTACATAGCAATAGATAAATAATACAGAGGCAATGCTGGAGGTAACCTGAGGGCAGTGTTTATGTCTGTTTCACTAATGCATCTCACGCAGTATAGTACCTGACTCACAGTTCAGTAATACATGAAAGAAAGAAGGCCATGATGTCATAGTCATTGAAGAGCCTTGTCATTTCATGGCTTCTTGGAATGGAGGTTGAACAAACATCCCGAGTGCCAGGAAGCATGATGTAGTGGGGGTGGGATGCCAGGTGCAAAAGCAGCATGGTCTTCAAGCAAAGACAGACCACTCCAACAGTGTAGATGGTCACCTTTTGACAATGTGACAAGACCATTGACAACCCTGACCTGTACTGGAGAATTGAGAAACCAAAAGCATCCTGAAGACTACAAAGACTGTATCAAAGACTTCCTATTTGTGCACATTGTTTTTTCTTCTTTCATATAAAGCGATTAAACTGGTCTGCAGGAAAACTGATTTGCTCTTCAAAGAAAGCCCCGGTCTCTGCTCAGTGACTTGTGTTCTGCTAGGATGGCTACCCATGGATTCAGGGCTAATTTGTTCTTGTATCTTCTCAGTACATTTATTCTTTCTTCAAATCAAAGATACGCCTACTTTTTTTCCTAAGTATTTTAAAGAAATACCAGTGGAAATCAGAAAAGAGCACTCACATGAGAAACTCTTAGCAAATTCAAAATTAGTCATAAACTCAAATTGCTGTCCTGTGTTTTATAGTTCACAATATTTCCCTGTATCTTTGAGGTATTAAAAAAGATATCCAACAGAATGAACCTTAACCATATTTTATTAATACAATTTTGGCATCATGCTTCTATAGATCAGTATTTTTTCCAATATATAATTGTGGAATGGAAAATAACAAGAAAAATTACAGAGTTGAAGTGGTCTCTAGTTGGAACATTTTGGAAGAATGCTTTGTGATCAAAAGCAGAATTTTAAGTAAGCTGTGTGTCTTAAGTTCATATGTATTGTTTTTAAATGGGCTAATTTAGAAAGAAATAGAAGCATAGTTTGAGGAAGAATAGACAGCATTAGTGAGAGTACTCCAAGAAGGACAAATAACATATGAAGTGTCAAGGAAAGTGGGACAGACAGAACGAGACACTTTCAAAGGTCAGCAAGTCGATTTCTTTGACTGGAGCACAGAGTGTGCTGAACAATCACCACTCGCCCATACGCCTTCTCATGCCGCAGGTTGTCCTGTCAGCTTCACTCCCCAAATGAGACTCCATGCATTCTTTTACATGTTTCCCCTGCTTCCTGGAATGAGGCAATAGAAGCCTTCCACCCGTCCTTAAAATGTACTGCGTCCATTCCCTACATAAAACCTCTCGGATTGATATTGGGAGGTAGAATTGGAAAAGATACGTGCAAACTATGCTGAGGAAGCTCCTAACAGAGGGCACTGAGGCAAAACTCTGGTCACGGTGAGGCACACCTGGAAATAATAGTGGTTTATCAGTGTGGGCGGGGCTAATCAGAGGATAGAAGATTTGGGGCCAGGATGAAGTCACACCAATGGCCCATGGGTTCTGCACAAAGTTTCTGTATTTTCCAATCAAAGGAGTACCTTTCGGTGTTTGAAGAGTAGAAACCATGGTGAGTGGCAGATTGTCCTTGTTATATGTGTATTTGCTTCAGTATCTTCCAGTAAGGAGAATTGAATGACAGAATTTAATAGGCATCCTTTTTAAAACTGTAAAATAATGTATCCCCTTTGAAGAAAATTTGGAAAAACAGAAAAGTAAGAAGTAAAAATAAGAAGAAAAAAAATGCCGAACAAAACCAGATTATTGATTTGACGTATTTTCTTCTTCCAGCCCCCACTCCCTTATTTTCTGTGCGTTGGTCTTTACATGCAACACACACACAACAAAGCACAAATACTCCAAGTGATTTTGAATTTTTCTTTTTTCCACTTAACATTATATTATTTATTAATTTTTTTGTAAACATCACAAAAAATGGCTATGCTATCTCTCATTGTGTATGAAAATGTAGCCCTTGGTTACTTAACCATCTCTGTCATTTTGGGTATTTAGAATGATCTGATATTCACTGCTATTAATAACATGATTAATTTCTCCATGTTTTTTCTGAATTTAGGATTTTCTTAAAGGATACATTTCTGGACATTTGATTATTTCATCAAAGGATAGGAATAGTATGATTATATGAGCATTGACTTGATTCTTTGATGAGGTATATTTCCTGTTTACAATTCATATACTCTAATCAAGATCTAAAATCATATAAAAGACATGGTCTGGTAAGACTCTGGTTTAGGTTGTGTGTGGTGGCTCATGCCTATAATCCCAGTACTTTGGGAGACCAAGCTAGGTGGATTTCTTGAGCCCAGGAGTTCGAGACCAGCCTGGGCAACATGGTGAAACCCCATCACTACAAAAAATACAAAAATTAGCTAGGCGTGGTGGTGCATACCTGTAGTCCCAGCTACTCAGAAGGTTGAGGCTAGAGGATGGATTGAGCCCGGAAGGTTAAAACTGCAGTGAACTGTGATTGTGCCACTGCACTCAGTCTAGGTGACATAATGAGAGCATGTCTCAAAACAAACAGACAAACAAAAAAGACTTGAGCTTCTCTCCAGACTTCTGAACTTGGTGTCACCACGTTGATGGATCTGCATCCTGAAAGCCATTGCAAGTATTGTGGGTTGCAACCATTGGATTATGAGCAAATAGACACAGTTTTTTCCTGAGTCATTTCCCACTCAAGAGGTGGGAGGGGCAGAGTAAAACAATTTTAAAGCAATATCCAAGATTAGCAATCAATATTCTTTGCCAATAGCTTGAAAATGTAAGGAGATACAATAACAGTTAGGACACAGAATCTGCTATTTTATTTTCTGTTCCTAAAATATACACTTTTTGGAATATGCCCTTATAAAGCTTATAGTGACTTCTATATAGAAAGTTTGGATCCAATATGAAGACCTTTATGACAAAGAAATTTGATCATAGCAATATTGTTTACCTATTTTTCTCCTTTAGAAGCCCACTTTTTGTAAATAAAATGTTAGTATTTTTATTCATTTTATTGTTTAAGACTGTTTGCTTTTCACTAACCTTTTATTACTGTACAAATATTTTCCTATGTTGTTATGAGTGAATCCTCCTATTAGCTTCAATTCTGTAGTGTCATAATCGCACAAAAGACTGAAGTACTGATTATGCCTCAGATAATGTAGTTGTTAATGATCAACTTAATGTTGAAAGCCATTACTGCTCATTGACATAATTCTGAGAACATTATATTGTAGAAGTGCACCTTTTGTGTGGAAACAGAATGACAAAATTGAAATGTTAAAAGTTGAGTGTCTGAATAATAGCCTGTGAAATCATTTAGACAAGACCATTGTTGCCTCTATTGTTCAAAGACTAGAGAGTGACAGGATGAGACAAAAAAGAAGAAACACCACCACAGCTTCACTTACAGGTTTGAAGGGAGATGGAAAAGAAAGAGAATCCCTGTTTGTTTCTGTCTTCCTGCAGGGTCTTCTTCTAACAATAGAGCACCCTCCTCTGGCCACTTGCCAAAAGGGGATGCCTGCCTCGGTTTTGATTGGCAGGACTAGAGCCAGGCAGAGGGTTGCCGTAAGTGCGTTGCAAGAATTTTCCAAGTACAATGCTGTCTGAGAGTGACCCGGACCAGTCACCCGTGGCTTCCTCCATGTTCCATGCTCAAGGGCTTTAGGTCATGACATTTGAAAGCTGGAAACAGACTGTGGGAAGGTGGAAGTGTACAGTCACCTTCCCAAACAAGCTGTTAGCTCACTTTAGTACTTTGCCACTGGGTGTCTGTCTTCTTTAGTATCGTAGGTCAATTTTGATCTGGAGGATGGAGGCAAGCCAATAGAGAGTTGAGAGACAGAAGATGGTGTATATGTGATACGGTGGGGAAGGGACATATGGGAGCCTCCATGCTTGTTTGGTGGAGTCAGTGGGATCTAAAACAGAGGTACAGTCCATTGCTGGGTGGGTCATTTAGCACCTTCCATGGTCAAAGACCTGATTCATGACCTTGGATGACCATTTAACAGTTTTCATATTTGGTCATAACAGCAACAAGTGAACAAGCGGAGATGGACTACAGTTAGTTCATCATTGTTACTAGAACTATCCAAGCCTTATAATATGTTTACAGTGAGTGAGTGACAGTTGTCTTCATATAATAATATTCATGTTTCCATAAACATTCTATTTTCCAGGCATGGTTCTAAAGGCTTCCTATGTACTAACAGAGGAGATTTTGCTAAAGGAAGGTTTTGCTAAAATGCATACTGACATCAGATTGTCAGAGAAGAAGAATAATTGTATACTTACAAGGGTTGAAAACGTGTTCATAATGTACTTTAGTTTTACAGAAAAAATGAAATTATGCTTGAAAGTATTGTTTAATAAAGTAGAGATATTTGTTACAGACTTTAAAAGGTTTCTATGAGATTGAATTATGAGCCTGGGCAACATAAGTGGGACTCCATCCCTACAAAAAATAAAAAAATTAGCCAGGCGTGGTGGTGCATGTCTGTAGTCCCAGTTTCTTGGGAGGCTGAGGTGGGAGGATCGCTTGAACCCAGGGGTTCGATGTTGCAGTAAGCTATGATGGCTCCACTGCACTTCAGCCTGAGTGACAGAGTGAGACCCTGTCTCTAATAAATAAATAAACAAAATATAACAAAACTGAATTATATATAAACATTTTTATTGACATTGAAATTTTCAAAGGGAAATTTAGTTTTTAGAACAGTTGTAGATCTACAAAAATATTGCAAAGAGAGTATAAAAAGTTGCCATATCCCCCATACTCAGTTTCACCTATTATTAACATCTTACACTACTATGGCACATTTGCTATAGTTAATGAAACAATATTAATACATTATTAAAGTCCATAGCTTATTCAGATTTCCCCAGTTTTTTCCTGCTGTCTTTTTTTCTGTGGATCTTATTAAAATACCACGATATTTAGTTGTCACGTCTACTTAAGTTCCTCTTGGCTGTTACAGTTTCTCAGATTTTCCTCGTTTTTGACAATCTAGACAGTTTTAAGAAGTACTGGTTAAGTATTTTGTAGAGTGTCCTTCGATGGGGATTTGTTTGATGCTTTTTTTATGAATAGACTCATTTTATCAGGATAATTTTTACTATTACTGAAAAGACTTTTGGACTTCTGGCATATTAGTTTGTGGGGGAACAGCTTATAGTCTGTAATTAATGGAGAAAAAATCATTTGTTTAGGGCAGGGGAGTGTTGAAGATTGGACTGATATATGGATAGGTCCCAATGATTTGGCAGGTATGTAAGATAAAAATTTCAGAATTCGTTCTGAAAATATTAATTCCTTTCTTTACACAACAGACATTCACAGAACATCCCCTGTTTGCCAGTCACTGCTCTGAGCACAAGGAATACAAATCTGAACTAGTGACAGAAAGATTCGCTTCTCAAACTGCCATGCAAGAAGTGTTTTCCATTAAAGCTTGAGAAAGAAGGGAATCTGACAACTTCTTTCCAAAACCTATAACAGTGTCTATATTGTTACTCTCTTCAATTAAAACCTACTTCTTAATTTGTCTCCCAGCAGAGATGGAGATTAATGACAAATATTTATTAATACCATTCTATATCCCAAAGCAAAGTTTTCCTTAATAAAAAAATTCAGTGGGTTTTAAAATTCTTGCTCACATGCACCTTTTTTGTGTGCCTTCCCAATTACTCCTTTCAAAACATTTATGCAAGTTTACCTGCATTAGACCTTATACTCCTTTTTAAAACTTCTTATTTTGAAATGATTTTAAGTGTGCAGAAAAATTGCAAAAATGAAAATAAAAGAGTTCACTTTTTATTCAGCTTCCTCCAATGTTAACAATGTAACATAATCAAAGTACAATGATTAAAATGAGGAAATTAACATTGATACTTTTTTCTGAATTATAGTTCATATTTGCATATCACCAGTTTTTCCACAACTGTTCTTTTTCTGTTTCCTGATCTGGTCCAAGATCCTACACTGTGTTTAACTGCTGTGTCATCTTAGGTTTTTCAGTCTGTGACAGTTCTTCAGTGTATGTGTTCTGTGATGTTGACATTTAAAAAAAAAACATTTCGATGAGCAGTTGTATTGTAGAATGTCTCTCAATTTGGATTTTACTAATATTTTGCAATGATTAGATTGAAATTATGCATTTTGGTAAGAATACCACAGGAGTAATGGTGTATCCTCAGTTATCACAGTGGGGGGTACTTGATGTTGATATGACTCATTACTCATGGTGTTAACCTTAATCACTTGGTTAGAATAGTATTTTTCTGGGTTTTTCCATGGTAAATTTACTGTTTTTTTTTTTTCCATAGTAATCAATAATACTTTGGGACTAGGCAAATACCTTGTTTTTCATTTTTTATGTGTCCCCTTTTCTTATCATTTGAAGGACTCGGCTCAGTATCATCTAAAAATCAGTCCTATAAATTGAGTAATTCCTTTAAAAGAGACTGATATTTGAGATTGTCTTTAACAGGTATTGATCTGTTGTTAGTTAGATTTATAAAAGAAGTTCATGAAAGATATAGCATTTTCTTTAATCAAATTTTGTGGGGAAAAAAATAGGTTGACAATGAAAACAAGAGCTCCCGTAAATTATACTTGGGATAAGTAATACTAAAAAAACCAAAAACAAACAAACAAAAAAAACCAAAAAACACCTAAAGCCAGAGTACAACGAAGGTGTTCTGTAGTTGGCCGTGGGCCTAAACACATGCAGATACATGTATATTAATGCTGGTGAATTTATATTCACCAACATTTAACTCCTTAGTTTTTCAGAAGTAGACTCTTAGCTTTCATCTTAGAATATCCTATTCTGCCTCAAGAATTCTATTCCAATGCTATTGAGAAGAGTTACTTTAAAATCAGGCCCATTTACTACTAATGAATTAGGATACATTAGCAGTAACTGCACTGGATCCTAATTAGAAAAGGACAAACTGCTTTGGGAAAAAGTAGGTCTAAATCTTTCTTTTGCTATGCAATTATGTTATTTTCAAAGTTAATATTTTTCTAATGGCCCTCTGTTTGAATTCTCCATCTCTTTTTATTTAGTACTCTGGATATCTGCTTCAACTGTCTCCTCCTCTGCTGCATCGTCCTTTCTAATAGAGTTGACTTGGGTAAGTTGTTGCCATATGTCACTCCTCTTCCCCAAAGACTTCTAGACTTTTAGTACCAAGTGTTTTCTTTATTGCTTATAATTAACTACTTTTTGAATGTATTGTTTTTAGTTTTTATTCACTTACTTATATACTGATGTTACCCCTACATTATTTACTAATGTATTTATGTTCTGTCATTACACTCAAATTATCCCCAAAGACACACATTGAGTTTATTCATTCACTTGCTTCAATCTGTGCTGATGTAAAATATAGGTTAGGCTAGGTAAAAAATGTGAAGATAAATGAGTCAGATTCCTGTTTTCCAAAACATTTCATCAGAGAACATTTTTGAGGAAACATCTTCTTTGAATCTGGGCTGGCTTTTGAATGAAATCTCAGATTTTTAGGGGAAGGCTAGAATGTGTCTTAGAGTATATTAAAAATTCCATAGAGGATAAATATATTGTCCTGCATTCTAGTGGGAAATTAGCAGATTTTATTGATTATTATTATTATTATTATTTTAGAGACAGAGTCTCACTGAATTGCCCAGGCTGGAGTGTAGTGGTACTATCATAGCTCTCAGCCTTGAACTCCTGGGCTTACAGGAGCCTCCCAGATAGCTGGGGCTAGAGGTATGTTCCAGACACCACACCTGGCTAATTTTTATTTTTATTTTTTTGGTAGAAATGGGGATTTGCTATGTTGCCCAGGCTGGTCTCAAACTCCTGGCCTCAAGCCATCCTCCCACCGCCACCTCCCAAAGTGCCGGCCTGGGCCCACCGCACTTGGCCTAATAATTATTCAATTTGCTAGAATCTAAAGGTGTGTGAGTGAGGAAAGACGGAGGGAGGATGCAGAGAGAGAATGACAGAGGGAAAGAGGGAGCAAGAGAGAGAGTGAGGGGGGTGGGTAGAGCTGAAGTAGAGACTGGAAGAAAATCCAAGTTGTTCAGTAGCAAGTGGAACTTGAGAAGGTCAGGAAGAGTTCTGTGGAGGAGCATGAAGGAGGAGCAAATGAAATTCACTTGCTCCCTTTGATGAGGTGAAAACAAATAGCCTCAGCTTATTTGTGTGCTTCTGAACCTTGGTGCACCCTCCACTAATTCAGAGGCTGTGGGAAATCCAGATGCAGTTGTTGTTCTCTTAGAGCTCCATTAGGACCTGATCCAGCCCCTGCTAACGTATCAGGAGGCTGCGTTGGCAGCAAACGGATCCACTCCTAATGTACTTGATGGGAAAACTTAATGCCTTTGCTGTGCCATTTGAATGTTTTTGTTTGAAAGAGCATATAGATTATTTATAGTCCACCAAATAAACCCGAGGGTCTTTTAATAAACTCATAGATTAGGTTGCTCAAAGGAGTTTATTGAAATAATATCTGAATTTGTCCATGACAGTGACATTCCATGAGTTTATGGCTCTATCCCATGGGGAACAGGATTTCCCACCTTACCCCAGGGTATCTGTGTATCATTTCAACATTCAGAAGAAATGAAAGCGGGACTTTTGGTCACTATACCAGCTTCTCTCGCAATGATTTTTTTTCTCAAAAACAAAAACACAGTTGAAAGCAAGTGAAGGGAACTGGTAAAAAAAATTTGGGAAGAGCTGAGTGAACTGCCTTCTAAGGCAAGTAAGTTTAAGCTTTTTGATTAACCTGTTTTGGGGAAGAATGTGAGTTTTATACCTCATAGTCATTTTTGAAAGGCACCACATCTTTTCTGGTCAGAATATTAGGGATTTAGGGAGTTTGGCTTGGGTCTGATCCAAGAAAGAGCAACAAGGACATAAAAATCCATGTCATCATAGCCAGAAGCTTTGATTTCAGCTACATTTATTTATTCTCTGATGCACTGGAAGAGCTCACAGTTGTCTGAGATCGTGGGATTATTGTTCACACCACTCACGTCACCTCTGCAGTTCACCCCACACTCCCACAGGGGACCATTTCACCATCTCTTTCAGAATTATGGTTGTTTCCCTTTACTTAAAATTAAACCACTTCTTTACATTGAGTTGCTTGCAATCCAAAATTTTAAGAAGTTCCCCAATATTTTGCCCATTTTACCTTTATATTTTCCCCGTCAGTACTTTGACCCCAAATTCCCCTCATCCTTGTCAGAGGTCTTCTTTGCTCCAGCTGTCTCCTCAAATCTCACATCTCACTTGAAATTTCATTTAAAATCTCTAGCTTCTCCCTACTCATTTCTCCCTTGGCTGCCATTTATTTAACTTTTAGTGACATTTTCTGACGCCATAAAGTCTTCTGAGGTAACAATCTTTTATGAAACACACATGATTCTATTGTATTATTATTTTTTTTCCAAAGGAGAACACAGCCAGAAAGAACAATGAAGAACTGTTTTATTTCAAATAGGACAAATTAATAACAAAAACATAGACATCTTAGAGTGAGAAGGAATTTTTAAAAATCATCTTGTCAAAGACCGTCATTTGATAATGAGGAAACTGAATCCCAGGGAGTTGGAGTTATTTTTCCAAAGTGACATACGTCATGCAGCTGAGGCTGGAGTTGGATTTTCTCACTCACTTTCCAGTTTTCTTTCCATTCCACCATACTGCTTTTCCTAGATGTTTGCTTTGAACCAGAAGTGATGAGACATAGCAGTTCACTTGGAATGGTTTCTGGAATGATTTCATTCATTCAATAGCTATTAATGGGACCCACTATGGCCACTTGTTAGGCACTAGGGATGCTCATTAAATAGTCCCATGTCCCTCTCTCATGGAGCTTACATTAAAGTGAAGGAGATCAATGACAAATAAACAAGGGAATCTGGAATGCCAGGTAGTGGTATGAGCTGTGAGGACAAATGAAGAGATATAAGAGATGGAATAGAATAGAGAGTGAACAACTGGGTGGGTGTATATTAGTCAGGGTTCTGTATATTAGTCAGGGTTCTGTATATTAGTCAGGGTTCTCCAGAGAGACAGAACCAATAGGATCTCTCTCTCTCTCTCTCTCTGTGTATATATATATATATATACAGATATATATATATATACACAGATATATATATATACAGATATATATATACACAGATATATATATATACAGATATATATATACACACAGATATATATATATATACAGATACATATATATACAGATATATATATACAGATATATATATAGATATATATATACAGATATATATAGATATATATATACAGATATATATATACAGATGAGATATATATATGTGTATATATATATTTATATATACACAGAGAGAGAGAGAGAGATAGATAGAGACAGAGAGAGAGAGATATGACAGGAATTGGCTCATTTGACTATGGTGGCTGAGAAGTTCCACCCCAGGCTGCCTGCAAGCTTCAGACAATGGGATGCCCGTAGTGCGGTTCAGTCCAAGCCTGAAAGCCTCAGAACCAGGGGAGCAAAAAGTGTAAGTCCTGGAGTCCAAAGGCTGGAGAACCTGGAGTTCTGCTGTTCAAGGGCAAAAGAATAATATCTCAGCTCCAGCAGAGAGAAAGGAAATTGCCTTTCTTTGCCTTTTCTTCCCCCCATCTGGGCCCTTAGCCTGTCAGATGGTGCCCAGTCCCATTGAGATGGTCTTCCCTCCTCAGTCCTTTGAGTCATACGCCGATCTCCTTTGGAAACACCTTCACAGACATACCCAGAAATAATGCTTGACCAGTTCTTTAGGTATTCTTTAATCCAGTCAAGTTGACGCCTAAAGTTAACTGTCACGCGTATGTGGGTTCGAGGTAGAATGGCCAGGGTGGACCTCTTTGAGGAGGTAACATTTGAGCAGAGGTCTGAATGAACTAAAGGAGTGACCCATGCGATCATCTAGGAAAGAACATTCCAGGCAAAGTGAACAGAAAACGCAAAGAGCCTCAAGTGGGTGGGAATACAAATGAGTTTCATTTTGAGAATACAGGCATAGCTTTCGGATTACGCTGTGAGGTTTTTTTTTTTTGTTTTTTTTTTTTCAACTGTGTGTCAACTATGTATCAACTAACTAAAATCAAGAACACTTGAATTCTAACAGACAACACTTTTAGGACTGGTTTGTGCCAGATTCACTAGTTTTACCTTTCACTTGTTCATTGGCTTTCATTATAAAAAATCTAGGAAGTGGGGCATAGCCTTCTTGCTACAAAGACACAGTAGAGAGAATCATATTTGAATGTGGAAATTTCATAACTAAACAGAACCATCCTAAAAATCTAGGTTTAGCTTTTAGTTAAGTGGTTCTGTCATAGACGAAGTTTATGTAACCAGCAGAACCAACTGTTCTTTGGAGCTCAGTGCTGACTTTCCGCATTGCAACCCAAAGGGAATGCCACAGGAGATCTTTATGAAGCTGGCAAACAGTCTCACAGAACGAGACTCAGGACTGACGCAGTCAGAGGAGACTTGGTCATGAGCTGCTGCTGTTTTTGTAAACCAATGCCCTGGGATCCTTGAGCCCATAATAAGGAAAAGGCTAGCCCATTTTGACCTTTATAGCCTGTTGCAAAGTCATTGCTGAGCTATTATTTGAGTAGCTTGAGGTAGAATAATGTTCAACTCAGCTTCCTGGAGCTCCATTTGAAATGCAATTAATTGACTGCTGTTAGTTGTCAATTAACATTTATTATCAATTAGTTCATCAAATTGATTAGTTGGCAGGACCTTAAAGTCTAAATGCACTCCTTTCCATTATAAATATGTCTATAAGAGTAAAAGCTACTCACTAATTGATGTCAAACTGGAATTGCTTATGTCGTACTTGAGTCTTGTCCATATTGCATTTTAAAATCTATATCAAGCAAACTCGGATAATACATGTAAGGTTCACACTTTTAAAATGTGCCTCGTTGTAATTGTTTTTTGTGGGGATAATCGGTAAATATGCCAGGTTGAAACTTTATGCTGATGTCACAAGTAACAGGACTTGTAGTTTTATATTCATATATCCAGAATGATTTTACTTTGGAAAAAAAGCATTCTGTCTCAGTGTTGCTGAAGTTTTTGTGCACGTTTAAGGCTTGCATATATCACTTTTAACATTTTGTGAGTCGCCTAATATAAGGATGTAAGCTTTCAATAGCTATCTAGAGGAAGGTAAAATATGTGTATATACTTTGCAACGACCCCTATTTGAAAGACAAGCATAGATATTTTTATATATTTTTGATATTTTTATCACCTTCCCTCCCCCAAAAAACTTTTCTATAATATACCCAGCTTTCTAGGCTCTTCAGGACCCTCCATTATCTAAAGTCTAATTAATAGATTTCCAACTTCCTCTTCCATCCCTCCCTTTGGTTAAAACAACCACAACAACAACCACAACAACAACAGATATACCACTATTTAAAAAGATACATTTCTTTTTTTGGGAAAAGGAAACTGATAGACAAACATTTAGTATTCAGCATATGATATTTTTCTTTATCTTTTGTACAACTTGGGAAGCATGGAATGAAACTGTAAAATCTACCCCCTATCTATTTAACAAAACACAAGATACCTACAAGGGATTATTCATTTTTATTGCCTTTGTGCAAAAAGATAATTCCTGCCTCCTCCCACCCCAAATTGTGACCTAAATATGGCTGAAAGACACAACATGTGACCTGCTTAGCGCTGCCTGCCATGGCCTCGAGCCACAGCAGGAACTCTATTAGAGGGAACGGCACAGATGCTACCAGATGGCCAACATATTGTCCAGAGATGACCCATGTATAATTGCAGAAAGTTCAATACATTCAGGTTTTGAATTTAATTGCATTGACCACCTTACCTACTGCTGCTGCATACTTTAATTTATTTAAGGTGGAAATATAGTTTAAGAGACAGTGAGGGAACTCCTTACAATGTTACCTTCTGTCTTTTGCCAAGCACCAAATTGCCTAAAGGTGGGATTCCAGCTGTTCCCAGCTACCTGAACTGTGAGCAATTTGCGTCATACTTGCTTGGCCTTCACTATTTGAGTAGAGAGCTTTGCTTTTTAATCAACTTAGCAACAGATAACATTTCCTAAATGCACATAATGCATTTTCATGACTTTGGCTTTTTTGGGAGGAGAGAAGGGGAATGATGAGTTGGATAGGATTGCTGCTTTAGCCTTCTCTGGGTAACTTGGACAAAAAGTTGATTGAATTTAATTACTTCACTTCCCCTAGAGCAACTTCAGTTCTAACAATGTAAGATACCAGTGGTGGATCTAGTTCCCATAAATGTATATTTCCAGTCATATAATACTTTATTTCGGGGGGCATATTAAGTTGATTTTGCTGCATATACGCATATATAGTCACTTAAAAACAAGAATATGTATGGGCTTTGGTTACTAAGAATTTTGAATCTTTTCTCTCTGAAGAAGCATGGCAATTTTATGTTATATCAGGATAGAGAACCATTGTTTCAGTTTCCTTTTGCAGACTGTTATTTTTTAAAATGTTTCTGCTAAGCAAATGTAATCACGATGGCATGCGTTATTAATTCAAAATAGCTTCTCAAATGGCTCAAGCTCTGGGATGGCAGCATGTCTGTTGCAATGTCATTTGTCATAATTCTTTGCTCTTATATAGTGCCTTTTCTCCAAGCCACTCACATACTACATTTGCTTTGTGTCTATATTCAAGACAAAAGATAAATCCTCATTTTGTTTGAACTTTCCAATCTATTGCATCTTTTCATATTTACACTGCACTATGTACTGATAGGTCTGATTGGTTTCCCTGATAAGTCCTGGAAAAAGAATTCATGAAATTGTCAAGGAAAATTATATTCTTCTGCCATAATCTGATTTGAGAATGAATTTTATGGTGGAAGCCATTTTACAGTACATTCAATGGTGTTTTTCTGACACTTGTCATCATTAATTATGCTACACAAAGTCCCACTTCTTATTTAAAATCTGAATCTGAATTATTTGTACCAAAAGATGTGCATGTTAAATGCTTGAAATAACCTTGGATTTTTTTGGTTAAGAGTATGTTTTCATGAAAACAGTTAAATGCTGTTAAACAAAAAAGAATAATTGTAGAATTAAAAAGATATTCTACGTTATTGTTTTATGATTTGAACTTGCCGATAAGCATTTCAGGACATTGCAAACCTGATTGGGTAGTGTCCCTTTAAAATCAGACTGGCAGCTGCTGTCAAAATGGAATGCACCCCCAAAACTTGCTGTTTATTCATATCCCAGTTAAAGCTGAAACAAACAACTGAAACTAATCACGCTTGAAGTTGGGTATCGCCTGTGTGAGCTTTATGAGCCTATTTTTCTGAAATTAGAAATTGCCTGAGTGAAATGTTTCTAGCTAAACTGCTTTCTACTGAAGTCATGATTTTTACAGTCAGATAAATGCCCCTTAAGCTCCATTTATGTAAGCGTCAGTGACATCCAGTGGCTAGCAGGCTGATCACAAGTGCATCTCCCTGCAGTGTGAGGAGCCCATGGTACAGAGATAGAGATGGCACTGGAAACCGCTCTGCATTTGATAATTGTTGTTTCTACTCAAGAAAGTTGGTTTTACCAAATGTGGCCCTCTGATTAGGTTGACTAAACATTCCACCCTGAACTTTGAAATAACATTGATAGAAATGAGACTTGAAAATTGGAAATAAAATTGCATGTAAGGGCTACATAGGAAAATGCCATTGCTTGGAAAACATAATTAGCATCTATGCTAAACCCAAAGCTTGAAACTCTGCAGGTGTTATTTAGAAATGGTTATCGGGGAGCTTACACAGCTTTCAGTTACACAAAGAGGACTTGTAAATTCTAGTGAGATTGGTTCATTATGCAGAGTTGGATGATGTTGCAGCTAATGTTTCAAACACATATGCTTCATAAAATGGTCCACCTTAATTTGAAAAAGGTATTACTTGCCATTATGTCAGCTATATAAATTTATTTGCAGACAGTCAATTCATATTGATCATAAGCTGACCTCGCAATGACCTTGAGGAAAGGTAGTCTGTGACGGGTATAGATATTGGGATCAATACCAGAGTGCAATCGACTACACCTAGTTACTGATAAATGAAGTAAAAAGGTACACTATTTTCAGAAACAAAGATAATAATGCTCATTTAGTCAACCGTTTGTAAAGGTTTAATATTGATACATGTAGTTATAATGACATCCTCGGGCATTTTCAAGTGGCAGAAAGCAATAGGGTAAGGAGTCACTGAACACACTAAGCAGAAAGAATCATTACTTTCCAACTCCAACAAAGGCATTCCACAATATTTGTGTCAACAATGCTGAGAACCAGGGCATTCTCTAAGCAGTACAGAGAGACCACGGTTTCAACTGCACGAGGCTGTCTGCTTCAGTGTTCTTCTCTGTGTGCCAGGTCTTGTGAAACGAAGCACCATATCACGTGGGAACAAAGCCTCCAGGACCCCACATTGTACGTTAGTACTACCCTCTCTTGCACATTTGCAGTGGAATTAGCTTGCCTATCCACAGGTATAACCAACTGTAATCATGAGGAAGAGAGCATTTGGTCTCAGCGCATCTGCTCCATGTTGATGCATTCCCCTCTGCTATGGAAAGTTAAAAGAAAGGATGTTAACAAAAATTTCCCCCAATTGTTCCTTTCTCTTTGCTGGGAATTCCACAGAGTGAGCACTTGGCAAGTTACGCAGAACCTAAGTAAATAGAATCCATTGGCAAAATGGTAACAGGTTGTGCAGCTTAATTGGAGGAGAGAAGTTCAGGAGCCAGCCCGGTGTCTGCTGCACCCAGTTGGTAAATTGTGCCTGTGGTGAGAACAGAGTGATTTTGCAGTAAGCTCATTTTGGGTAACTAGTCAGTCTGCTACTGTGAGCCAAGAAATATGAGGATTTGGTTTCAGTGTGTTTTTCTTTTTTCCTTTTTTTTGGTGTAAAATATATTTCTATATCTTAAGCTTTGTTTATCTTTTGCCAGTATAATGTTGAGAAATCGATGCCAGCACTCTGATATTGTCTTCCTAAGGGAGGGAAATGCTGAGAGACATTTGTGGCTATTAAAACCTGCAAACAGAAGGAAAAGGCTCTGTTCGCATAGATTCCACTTGAATGTTTTCCCTGAATGCTTAAGTTTCTTAGGTGATCCCTACAGTTAATCTCCTGGTCCCGTGCCTCAAGCCACATGCTTTTTCACATGGTCTTCCTGTTTTGCAGGCCAGCTAGTCGTTTGCTACCTGCTTTTGCTTCTTCCACTCTCATGAAGCTATTTTTTAATAACCCTGTGTTTTCAACATGGCATTACATCAATAAACCTCCGAGTGGTTCCGTTAGTCAGCATTCTGGGAAATCCTATGCTATATTGGAGAACTGTAAATCTCCATTATTGCTTCCCACAGCACAGATAAAGAATACCCTCTTACCTCCATGACATCCTCTGCTCATTTTAAAGGGTGGATGCATATTCTCCCACTGGCGCTGCGAGCTGCTGAACTCGTGTTTGTCAGCAAGTGGAGTGTCGCTGACACTGAAGACACCCTGAAACACCTATAATCAAGGAACAGGCTAATTTCAGGTATTAAGAACCAAATTACTTCAGTGAGCTTTAGTCTTCTCTTTTTCTGAAGTCTTTAACCAATTGGTGGGACAGGCGAATTCTGGACTTTAGATTTTTCTGTTCTGCAGCTGTGGGATCTGATTTCCAGCGTGTTATTAACTGTCACAAAGAAAATATCAGTAATTAGAAAGATAAGAATAGACTTTTAGATACCCTTTTGGTATCAGACAGAAACAGTAGAACAATCTTTGTTGTTTATACCAACTAAAAAATTTCTGGTATTTACTACTTAAGACAAGGGTGATAATAGCATTTCCACACAACCGTGAAAAAGGGTTTGGCCAGTGAATGCTGTGGCTTCTCTCTATTTTTCTGACTTCCCCAGGACAAAGCACAGTGGAAGTTAGGACAGAGGGATGACAGCTTGGAGGAGCTGTCTGAAACTGGCTTTGACTCTGAGCCTGGGTTTCCTTGAGGGATACCTTTAAAACTACAAGTGGTACGTATTTGACATGAGGAAACTGACTTCTAATATTTCTAAAGGTGCTTTTAATAAAGCAAATTTAGGTATCCTAAGAAAAATTTCTTTGTAATAGCCCAGAAATCCCTGACCACTCTGGAACTGGTCTCTTTATATCTGATATCCCCAGCTCACTTCATGACAGGGCCCCTTATTTTGAGGATGCCATAAACAGCTCAACTGTGAGTTTCTGACCATCTTGCCTTGCCCATATCTGCTGACCTGGCTCTGGGCTCTGACCAGGGGCCTTCCTGGCTGCCTAGATACTAGCTAAGTCATTAGAAGGCAAAGGCCTATCGATTTTTGCTGCCAACCTTCTACTTTGTATTCTAATTTCATTTTTGGTAAGAATCGCCACTAAGAATAGGTAGCTGTCGGTTGTTGTCAGGGTCCTGTGAATTTCCTAGCACCCAGCTACTCTTTGTTGACTCCACCTGGGCTAACCCGCCTTAGCTGGTCTCTGGCCTGCTTCTTTGGCTGATCTTCCACTGTCCTTGGTCAATTGTTTTTTTTTTTCCAGATTCCATTTCAGTTATATGTGCTCTTCTGCCTCCTGTCAGTCACCGCCATGGTTCCCGGGATTCTGGAACCTCCCATACTGGCATTGGGCAATCCCATGTTCCAGATTGTCCCTTAGAACCCACCTCTCTATTAAAGCTCCAATATTATTCAGTCAGAGCAATTCTATGTGTTGGATTGCTTAACGATGATGGATCCCTGGTGAATTAATGAATTATTCTATTGCAACTACATAACATTTGCATCTTATAATAGGAATGTTGAGAAGCTGCAAAGATTTTCTCTATACTGGGGATCAAGGGAGGACATTTAGACACTGGTGTTTTTTGTAGCATCCCTTGAGAAATACCCTCATCCAGATATGTGTAGGATCAGCTATCTATCTACAGCATGATATCCCAATGTGTCTGTGCATGCCCCCCGTGTAGGGCAGAATGGCAGCAGCAGCAGGGGATGGCAGAGTGGATTTTAACTAAAGATGACAGACGGGCATTCCAGACACGTGCCATTTGATTTAGACCCCGATTCTTCTTGCTGGATTCCCACTAATGCCTATGTTGAACAATCTCAACTTGCTGGAAGTGTGTCCTGAATTGTACCTTCTGGTAATTCCACATCATTATAAGTAAATGGAGTTCCTTTGCTGGAGGCCTTTTGCTCTAACAGGGACAAATCATTCTTAGTGAGAGACAGAAGATGTCGAGGAAGATGAACTCTCAATTATGCAGCTCATCCCAGCTGTGCCAAGCAAGTGGGAACACCCAGTACACAAGATCATTTTCCAGGACTCAAGGCTTTTGGTTTTCCATAACCCTGAATGCTGGGACTGGAATCCCAAATGTTTTGACATGAAAATATTTTTTTTTTAAACAAAAGGAAATTTCCTGTTTATCACTAAATGAAATTCCCCTCCAAAGGAGAATGCCTGCATAGATTTTCTGCTAGGATCCACCTGCTAGAAAAAAAATACCTTAGATACATTATAAGAATTGCAAAATTGCAAAAGTAATAACACTTTACCATATTAATTAATTTTGAATTACAGCCGAAGTCTTGTATAAGTGCATATGACATCCATGGTAATGCCAAATTAATTCTTTATGATCAGTGCTATTGCAATCAATACTAAATGAATTCATAATGATAAGATACTTAAAATAAAGAGTTACCACAAAAACAATAAAAAGACCATCATCATCCCAACTATAGCACACTAATAAAGTTTTAGCTCAATAAGCTGGTGCTATCCCTGACAATCAATGGCAGATACTTAATTTATTTCTGCTTGTCTCTGTCTTGGTTTTCCTGTAAGGGCTGTGTAAAGCATACTGCTTTGATTCTACTGTAAATTGTGTAGAGAGAAAGAAATACAGTACTCTTATTATTCAATGATTTTGCTGTAGCATTTACTTTGCATATCACCTCTGCCAAAGATCTCATGGCAAATTATACACACCAATCTAGTTCCAAATGGATTCCTTTTTGTCTCTATTTTCTCTTCATGAGAACCATGTAATCTTTTCTGAATCTTCTTTCCTCTTTCATAGATAAAGATATTTGTAGTATGTATAGGGTTAAAGACTAGAAGATGGCTACACTGGTCTTTACATTTTCACTTTTTCATTTTAATAATGCCAAAAGACACTGTGTGGATGGGAACTAATGACTCTATTAAATCTATCCTCTACTGTGCATTAAAGAATCAGTCAATCCTGAAGTTAAGAAGTAATAACTTCCTCCATTTCTCTCCCCTCCCTCCCTGCCTTCCTTCCTTCCTTCCTTCCTTCCTTCCTTCCTTCCTTCCTTCCTTCCTTCCTTCCTTCCTTCTCTGTCCCTCTCTGCCTCTCTCCCTCTCTCCCTGTTTGAACATCTTCCATATGTCAGTGATATTGTGGCCTGGGCCCTGGAAATAAGAACAAAAAATATTAATCCTTACCTTCTAGCTTAGATAGAATCATGAAAAGAGTACTGGGCTTGGTCAGGCGTGACGCTCAAGCCAGTAATTTCAGCACTTACAGAGGCCAGGGCAGGAGGATTCACTTGAGGCAAGGAGTTGAAGACTAGTCTAGGCAACATAAATGGACCCTGATTCTATTAAAAAAAAAAAAAAAAAGTACTGGGGTTGACATCAGGTTGAAGTAAATCTTAGTTTTCAAATTTTCTTTGTTATTTGATTTTGGGCACAGTGGCAGAGGCAAATTTCATTTCAGATCTTTTCTTCTTGGGAACATGGACAGCTATACTTCCCAAATCCCTTGCGTTTAAATAGGGCTGTATGAGTAGTCCTGGACAATGAATTGTGTGTAGAAATTATGTGTGTCATTTCTGGGCTAAGCCAGTGAAACTTCCTATGTACTACTTCAGTCCTGTCTTGCCCACAAGGCGGCCTCATGTTGGGGTGGTAGAGCCATAAGATAGAAACAGCCTGGATTGCTGAGTCCCTGTGTATTAGTCAGGGTTCTTCAGAGAAACACAACCAAGAGGATATAAAAGATGACATAAAATAAGAGATTTAACGTGGGAATTGGCTCATATAATTATAGAAGCCAAGAAGTTTTATGATCTGTTGTCTGCAAGCTGGAGAACCAGGAAAGCCAGTGGTGTAATTCCAACCGAAGACCTTAGAACCAGGGGAGCTGACACTGTAAGTCCCAGTCCACAGCTGAGTCTTGAGAACCAGGTTGGGGCTGCTGGTGTAAGTCTGGAGTCCAAAAGCTGAGAGACAGGAGCTCCCATGTCTGAGGGCAAGAGAAGATGGATGTCCCAGCGATAGAGAGAGAGAGAGAGAGAGAGTTTGGATCTTCTTTTCTTTATTGGTTCTGCTTATTCAAATGCTAATCTCTTCCAGAAACACCCTCAAAGACATGCTTAGAAATAATTTCTACCAGCTATGTGAGTCAAGTTGACTTAATCCAGTCAAGTTGACACAAAATTAACCATCACACACACTGCAAGGAAAACAACTGCCTTGGAAGGTACCTAACCTGTGGTGAACTTTGTGTGATACAGAAACAAAATTTGTTTCTTTCTTTAGGAGTTGCTTGCTACTGTACCATGAGTCTAACCAAGCCTATCTAAAATAGGTAAGTAATCTCTCTGAGTATCCGTTTCTTCATCACAAAACAGGGATAATATATTTCTTACTTACATAATGAAGTTCCTGAGAAAATCAGTGAAGATAACTAACATATCACACACAAACTATGTAAGTCACAGTTATGCAATGGCTGAGTTGAACTATTCTGGATTCAAGAATTATAATTCACAATATCATAAGATTCATTTGGCCCAGGTATCTCTCTCTCTATCATAACACAAGGAGATGTTGTTTAAAGATTTTAGAAAGACGAAATGATTTCTTGAGAGTGATTAAAGCTCATGCTCTATAATGAGAGTTGCATGTAAGTTGAATGTAAAAATGAGTTGCCATGATAGGCTGTCATATGGGTCTCCTGTTTCTCTTCCTCAGGGCTGGTGATACTCACACACTTCTCTCATCCGGAGCTTCATGGGTGAATTCCAAATTCTTCTGTCCCATGATCTGCATCAAGGCATCTAATTTATACTTAAAAGCTTTTGTTACTAAGTTTGGACTCTGTCCAAAATAACCACTCATTGCATGCTGTTATTGTCTACCATTATTTTTTAAAAAATACTTTTCATAATCTGAAGCTATCCTGTATTGAATGTTTACCATGAGTTTCCTGCTGCTAGAAGGTAAGCTTAGTGAGAACAGAGACACAAATAGCTGTTTTTTTCACTATCGCATCCCCATTGCCTAGAAGAGTGCCTGGCGTACAGAAGACAGTCAATAGATATCAGTTGAATAAATGAATGACCTAGCATAGTAGATATTCAATAAAAATCAGTTGAATGAATGAATGAGTTGACATATAGTAGGCATTCTATAAATATCAGTTGAATGAATGACGAACAGCAGGAAAGAGATAAAGTGATGGTAAAGAGTGATTGAGCATGGAATGAGCGGTTTTCTTTGTGTGTGTGTGATTTTTTTTTTGGTAACAGATAATTAGAAAATACCTTTTCTGAGCAACTGATGACATTTGACCAGAACTGGAATGATGAAAGCAGGACTATTTTATCTACTAGGAATTATAAGCATAATGCCTGTGACTAAGAGTTTTTCAGCGCCTGGGAAAGTGTTTCAGGCCTGGAAAAATATTACTGGCATTAATTTATGAAAAGAATACAGCAAAATTGAAATCAACAATATTTATTTAAATGCATACAAAATGTCAATTGTAACTAATCAACTGCAACTCAACTGTTATCATTTTATATAAATTCTACTCAATATGCAATGTGAGTATATTTTAATATGTTTGATCTGATGCGCTTAGAACCCACAAGAATCTTGTTAGATGGGAAAGAGCTAGTTGTGTGAAAATCTTGGGGAGGAATATTACAAGCAGAGAATGCCTTGAAACAGAAAAATGAATTCCATGTGACTGAGGAAGAAAAAGAAAGATGCGGCCAGTGAATAAGGAGAGAGTGAGGGAGACTGGTAGGAAACGAGGTTGAAATCAGGCAGTGACTGGATTGTGCAAAGTTTTACACAGTGTAAGGAAAATGGACAAAGATACTTCTCAACACACCCTTCTTTTTCTGGTTCAGGGGTGTGGGTGTGAGTATGTGTGTGCACACTGCATTATATTTTTCAAATGTGTTTGCCTTTGAGGAGTTGTTTAACCCAGGGATAAAGGCTCTTAGTTATTTTTCTATATGCTTTGGCTATTCCTATACACAGATTATTGCCTCAATGCCTCCACTCATATTCTTAGACCCAAATACTTCACAGTATGTCTATGTATTTGCCATTCATGGATGAAACAAGAGCATCCTATATGCTAACTGGCTTAATCATGGTAGATTCTTGATTTTCACACTTAAATCCAATTATATTTGGTGTGTTTTGGTTTATCTCACTCAACATGACTTCAGGCAGTTTCAAAGCCAAGGAGGAACGCATAAGTATTCGGGCAGCCATTGAAGGCAAGAGCCTGTCACCTCTTCTTACCTTATCATGGGACCAATGGTTATTCCAGAGTTTATGCTCAGCCCAGTTGCTCCAAGGCTGTATCATTCATACTTGTTTCATGATACTGTCCAGTTACCACTGAATATGAAAATATCTTAAAATAATTGCTTTATCAGGTATGGCTCAAAACCTTCTTTTGTGTCAGTTGGTGGAGGAGGCAGAGGGCAGTTTAGTGCTTTGCCTTCCAAACCACAGAATATCTTTGCTGCTTTATTTTTTCCTTCAATTGTCATTGAAAATAACTAGTCATAATGCCTTTGTAAGCCTTGCCTGGTCTCAGCTATGCGTAAATCATGCTCCCAGACAGGGCCCCTTGGTTTAGAGGTCCCATTGTGGAAGTGATTTAGGTAGAGGCAGGATCATGAATAAAGAACACTCACCCTCTTCTTCAGAGGCAGGGGCGGGAGAGCCCTTCCCAAACATCTCTTTTCAGTACCAGTATTTGGCTAAGAGCTTTAATTTCATTAGACAAATGGGGGCTGGGTTTTTCCATGCATCTCAGCCTCCTTTTAATGTGTAAATTACATAGGATTTGCCACTCATTACAATGGTGATATGATTATTGGCCTCAAACAGACCACACTGCACAGGCCCCCAGTGATAGGCCAGCTCAGAAGTGGCATGTGTGGGAAGCATTGGACAGCATATGTCTGCTGATCACACGCCTTCAAAAGAATAGAATCCACAGATGCGAGGCTCCCACTGGCTTTACTCAGAGTGCTTCATGGGAAGTCGATTTCTGGGTGGATGTGACATCCTGAAAGGTAAAGATATAGTTACAAGGTAAAAGCTGCTCGGGGCCACAAGGAGTGGCAAGGAGAATGATTTTAGGATTTGAAGGCAGAAGCCCTAGGCCTGGCTGTTTACTGAAGAAGTCATGTCACTAAACTCTTGTGAACCTCAGTTTCCCCACTCACAAAATGGGGATAATAATGCCTCCCAATACCTGCAAGTTATTAAGGAAGGTTATTTGTTGACACTGTGCTATGTATGATTGTGCCGGGCAATATCATTCCCATTGTCTCATTCATTCCTTAAAATAACCCTTAGAGGTAGCTATGGCTAAGAACACTAAGGAAAGTTAAAGAAGCCAGTGCAGCTCCCCCCACCCCCAACAAATGCTTCATGGACAAAGAGTTTTATGGAAAAATATATAGCTTAGAAGATTCTATACAGTATGTCCTGTCCTCCTCAGTCAGTTCTTAGAAAACCACAGTGCACATTAGCACATTAAAGGCTCTGAGAAGCTCCTTATTAAAACAACCTTTTTATTTATTTATTTTTTAATCCAGAATTTCCTTTGAGACCACCTTCCCTCCTCCTTCACCCCAACAAATGCATACACCCAGCTGCCTAGGAGCTAAGTCTCCTGCAGAGGCAATAGCCCCAGAGCAATTACTGATTTGGAGATGGGTAGAAAAGAGAAAATCAGTGAGTCCCTGTAAGGAGGCATTGTCAGCTTGGAAGGGGCTGGCAGAGAACTCTGTGAGCACATGATTATGATGGGAGATCCATTCTGGTACAACTGTACCACTCTTTGAGTGTAGTATGGGAAGAGTTTATTGTCCCCCCGCCCAAATAAAATTTATTCTACACGGATGGAATATGATATTGTTTCTACTTTTTCCCATTCATTCATTCATTTTGTATATTTTTTATAAACCCAAATATATCCCCCATCTGTGGTCTGTATCATGCCAGAAATTTAGATGTTCAGCTACACAAGATGAATGTCTTGGTGGATGTACACCGAACCAGTATCTCAAGAGCGGCTACTTCATTCATGGCTTCTAATACCACCACTTTCCTCATTTCCATCAGCATAAATCGACCACGGCACTTAGATTTACACTTGTTTAATGCTTTGCATTACAAAGCACACACGTTTCTCATACATTTTCAGAGTCTATTCCTTAAAACACTAGGTCAGAAAGATGTAAATGTTTCTGAAAGAACAAGTATGTGTGCCTATTTGTTGGGGTGGTAGACAGGTGGTTTTATTGGAAATTCTGGGCTAATAAAAAATGATTTCTTTCATACAGGACATCTTAGAGCTTTTAATGTACACTGTGATTCTCTAAAAGTATAAAGGAAAGGCTAAAGCATACATTTCCCAAGCTATCTGTTTAGCCTTAGAGCTCTTAGTCCATGGAGCATTTTTTGGGAAATGTTATACTTGCTAATTGTTTTCCTCTAGTGTGTACAGCAAAGGCTACCTCTAAGAGTTATTATAACAAACAAATGGGGTGTGCTGGTGCTACTGCCTAGCATAGTGGGTGTCCAGTGGGGATACAGCAACTGGTGTTCTCTAACAACACATAGGAAGCAGGCAGGCCTCAGCCTCTCTACCTATCACCCTCCAAGGGTGACTTGCTTTCTAATCTGGCTGTGACCTGGGTTGGTTCCTTGGCTCTGGTTCCCTTAGTCAATCCTCTCTGGAGCTAGAGGCCAGCTTGCCTTCCACGCCCATCAGCTGGGCCATGCTCTTTCCTCTTTCCTTAGGCCCTGCCAGCCAGTGGGCTAGGCCTGGTCCTACTTCTACTACTTTGTCCATCATCCTCTTCGAGTGACAACTCAGGTACTGCTAGATGTTGAAAACCACTTTCCCCTAGAAAAGGTGCTACTGTGTCTCACTCTTTGATAATAACTTTTAGATATTCATGCTGGCTTGATCTGGCCTTGCATTTACTATCTCAGTCAACTGGGTGTAGAATGTCCCAGCTACTACCTCGTCTGTCTTGGTTCACTCTATGCTGCCAGATAGGAACTCCTGGTTTGCTACATGGCCAGGGCTCCTTGCATTTTGATTATCTTGGAAATATTCCAGAACTGTGTCTTATATATGAATAAATTTATACATACTTATATCAGTGTCAAGTGGCAGGAGATGCCTAGAACTCTGGTCTCTAGACTACCAGGGTGATTCGCTTTCCACTATGCTACTATACTCGATACACAATTATTACATTTCTGTCTTGCTTACTGGGAAGGAAAGATAACTCATACGGAAAAGTTTTGCCATAGGTTTTTTCTGGCCATTTTATGCACACTAAGTGTATAACTAAGTTTGGCCGTTTTCACCAACTCTGTGTATTAGGGAGACTAAATCCTATAAAACTGACTCTTCTCAGTGACTCATGTCTGAAATCATGGTTCCTTCAATAAAATGTAGGCTGAAGTTTTCTAGGGTAACCTCTGAATGCCAGACTCACTCCCAGTAAGGAAGAGCTTTTGAGAAAGAGTTTTCCTAAATAAAGAGACTTTGTTGTCTCTAATGCCTCTAGCAATGAGCCCAGAGAAAATGTAAGGACCATTCTAGGCCGGTTATATGACACCTGGAACTAAGGGCTAGATGCTGGAGACAGGGTTTTCTCTGGTTTGCCTGTAGGCTTGTCCATATAGTGGGGTTTCTCACAGATGTACCTCACATTGATTGGCTTGACCATGCTCCTGCACAGAAACTGGGGCTAACTGTGATCTCTGGGGGCTCTGAACCCTGTCTGGGTGGAGATCATATCATTGCTCACCAGCAAATGTCAACGATAAATACCTGAATATTGGCTTGGTATGCTGAGGCCAGTTAAAGAACTAGGATACTTGATGAGTAAACCTAGGATTGGCCAAGCAGCAACAAAATCACTAGAGGTTGCTAAGCACCATCATCAGTATATCAGGCATCAGAGAAAGTGACCTACTGAATCTTAAATAGCTCAGGTTCCAAAATCTGAAGAAGCAGGTTCTGTGAATAAGAGGATTAAGGGATTGGAGTTTGGGCAGTTCTTCATAAAATCTGGCCAGATCTTCAAATTTCATTTCTGTATCCAAACACTAAACAAAGAATTATGTTTATTTTATGTTAAAAATAATTGTGCTTATAATTGGAGGGGCAGAGAAAGGATGTCCTTGCCCCCACTGCAAAACATGAATTTTTGATAATTTATTTTCTCTTAAACTATTTGGGATTAAGGATATACATTTGAGAGACAGGTGAGCTGTGGTGAAAAGTCATGGAACAAAACACAGCTAAATGAATTCCCCAGAGAGTAAGTCTAGGACCATGGTGTTAGTTTGCACACAGCTGTGCTAAGAGCAATAACTAGCAACTGAGTTTTTCCTATTGATTTCTGGAAACTGTACTGATTGTCAATCGTCAAACAAATTCTTTCTTCTTTGCCCTAAACTACTGATGCCATTTTATGAATTCTTCATCAAAAGCTTTGGGAAAAATTATAGTATATAATACAAAACATTTTTATTTCATTATCTTTGCTGAGATCAATGAGTTTAACTTTCAATCTTACTACATTTTGAACTGCTGCAGATGGTGTAGGTGGCAAATATTACACATTTGGTTAGAAAACATCATGGATATAAATACCCTTGTCTTTTTCCCTCAGATCAGTGGAGAGCTTTAAGAACAGGATAAATACCCATCTGCCTGGAAAATTGCCTGGAGGCAGGGTGATGGACTAGATGTCTTACTTAGATTCCTTCCAACCCTCTGATTCAGAGCCCTCCTCTGTTGCCAACAGAGTGAGTTTTGGTGGGATACGTCCAGGACTGCAGCCCCTTCTGCATGTGTGCATAATGCCCCAAGATTTTTTGTTGAGTTTAGTGAAGAATAAGCTCCCTTTTCCATCTGTATGGATATAGGCTGCTTCTGAAATGCTATTTGCAGACTTCATTTGAGGATGTGGGTCTAATCAGAAATGATGAATGGATGAACACTAATGGATTTTTTGGAGAGGTCACTCTTTCAGGGGGCTAAGCATCTTGATTTATGCATCTTTAAGGGGTGTGGCACAGAGCCCAAAGGCATTACCTAAGCTCCCCTGCCAGGTGATGGCCCAGTGGGATCATCATGGACATGGGCCAACAACTGGACGCTGTTGATGGCAGTTACACCTGTGCAGATGCAATGTAAGTTTATAACGGAAGTGGGTACCCCATTCATGGCTAAAAAGTCCTGTTTACAAGCCTGATGAGTAAAGAGACAGCCATACACTTTTGTTTTTATATATGCACATATTTATTTTTGTTTTTATTTAAGTTTTAAAGCAAGCCATATACTCTTTAGAAAAATTTTAGGAAAGTAGAAATATATGAAAACTGAAACAAAAATAATTCTAAATCCCCCAGCCTAGAAACATTCACTGCTAACACTGTGGCATACAGCAGACACTTGAAACTTGTAAGTGGACATACTGAGCACATGAAAAATGGACACATTCACCCATCCCACCACAGCAAATAAGTCTCCTCTGAAAATAGAGTAAATTATAGTGGAAAATTTAAGTGCCCACTTCAGAGCACTAAAAATTCCTTCTAATTTTTTACTTGATGAGTAATTTTTGCATTCTCTGGAATACAGGCAGAAAAAGTTTCATGAGTTAGTTTTTGTCACTTTCAGGGTTGAAAAAATGGTGAACTCATTCATCAGGTTCCCAACTTCCACAAGAACCATCCTCCATCGCTGTTCTGCTCCTGCCACAGTCTCTCCACTTCCATGATCAGCACTGGCTGGTTGGGTTCTATCCAAACTCATCACCCTCTTTTTTTTCTTTTTAAGATTTTTTTGAAAAAGATATCATGTTTTCTTTTAAATAATTTAAATCACTTTGCAGAGTGTTACTTGATTTTGTAATAATAAAATCCTTCTTACAAGTGGCTGCTCATTGGCTGCCCTGTTACTCTATGTAAATTGATCATCCCTCCACACCAGAGCTACACATTTAACATCTCAAATTCATACATCAGCAGTGCAACTAATTTGTATGTTTTATGAACTTTGAGTTGCTCATGATTAGAAAAGTTACATATGCATATGTTAGAATATTATTATTTTTCTGTCTAGCCTTTTTCTCTCTAACTCTGTATGTGGGGTGTTTTATGTGTGTGTTTGTATGCCTGTGTATGTACAATGTATATACAGTTCCTGCATGTTATATTCTTACATATTCTCAGTGGAGCATTTTTCCAGTTCATTGTGAGTTCATTGTGAGTATCCATTTATTGATGTATTTGTTTGTTGTATATTGTTTGTCTTATCCACCACAAAATACACATCATCAGAACAGACACATTTTATTGTTGTTCATTGTTATATCCCCAGCATCTAGAATAAGTCCTGGCCATAATAGATACTAAATAAACATTAGTTTATTGAATAAATAAATGACTAAAATATCCACTGGGTATATACTTTTTGATGACTGAATAGTATTTCCTAATAGAGGTGTAACCAGAGTTTAGTTAACTATCCCTTTTAATGCTAATGTGAGATAATATTTTTATTAACATAACCAGTGTTCTGAGGAACAAAGATCTTGGTCACTAGTTTTGATTTTTCCTTCAAGATAGAGTCTAGATGTAGAGTTTACTAGGATGAAGCATAACAAGATACAAAGCCATTACAGCTTAATATTTTTTGCCCATTTTTTCCCTTTAGAACACTAGTAAAAGTTTTACACTCCCATAAGCAATGAATGGGCATTGCTTTATGTAGTAACTTGTCCTTGCTTTATGTAGTAACTTTTTTCAACTTTCTCAATTCTGGAATTTGAAGGAATTTCATTTCTATTGTGGACATCACATTAGTCAAGATCTGTCTAGCTGCTGGAACAAAAAGTTCCAAATCTTAACACAGTAAAGTTTTTTTGTTGTTGTTGTTCATGTCATGGTCTGATGTAGCTCAAGCCACTCTTCTGGATAGCAACCCTCTAAGCAGGGACTCGGGGATTTGAACTCTTTTAATCGACCATCTCTGAGATCTCTGAGTGCTGCATTTCTGGATGCATAAGTGTGCGTGTGTGTGTGTGTGTGTGGAGAGACAGAGAGAGAGAAAGGCAGAGAAGGGGGCCAAGTGGTGTATTTATTTTATGACCAAGCTCAAAGTCAAGTATATATTTCCACCCACATTCCATTGGCCAGAACTCAGTCATGTGGTCACACGTAGATGGAAGAGGAACTGGAAAATAGAGTCTCCCTGAGTACCCAGTTGATAAATAAATTGTATGTTGAAACAGATTCTAAAAACATCTTTCACTTTTTGGATAGCAGAAGAGTATAGGGTGCCTATTAGTGATCTGATGCCCCTGATTCTGATCAAGTGTTCTACACCCTTCATCTCCTGTGACGGTGGCCAGCACGTGTCCAGTAGTACTCACAACATAAAGACAAATAAACAGAACAAGCACCAGTCTTGTGAGATGGAGTTGTTTGTCCTGCAATTGAGGAGAAATGCTATTCAATTTGTCCACCTTTAGAGTTCTCTTTGGTGTTCTGGAACAATTCCAACTTGGATAATTGCATTCTGCTGATCTAAAATTCCCCTGTAGTTTCCTTCGGATGAGCTAGCCTTCATTTCCCTCTCTGCACATCGTAGCATAGTGTTACTGGCACCCAGTGATTGTTCCATTCTGCAAAAGAGCTGGTTACATTTCACCACCAGGAAAGTGATCCCTGGGTAAATATACAGAATCTGCAGGTTTCTTTGGTTTCTTAAGCGTAGAAAACATACATTTAATGGATTAGTAAAATTAGTGACTTGAAACTCTAGGTAGTGGAAGAAGTTAGCAATTTTCTGTTATGCTATAAATTTAACTCTAAAAATTAAAAAAAAATCTTCTCAAGGATATGTAGTTTCTTTTGACCCAACAAATAATAGAGTACATTTTCTGTTGCCAAATATGAGATTCTGTGATGATGTATTCAATGATGTCTATGGGCTTTTTGCTATATATTTATAGCGATATGTTTACCTCTATCCAAAATAATAAATTCTTTCTCTAGTAGATTTCAATGAGTAGAATTAACATTTAGAAAACTACTTTTTTTCTCCTAGGAATATTTACTGTGATAAGTAGTCTACACCATCCCCAATTAAATGCTTATGTGTGCTAAAATAGAAAGGAATGATATTAATTTTCATCCAGAAATAAAATACTGCTTGGTGGTGGGTGATTCTGTTAAAAATTGAAGGTCAATTTGCAATTAAAGGGTCTTTTAACAAAGTATCAGAATAACGTCCTGCTCATTGGGGTGATGAAAACAGGAAAAAATATGGCTGTTGAGCAATTATTAAGGTTGAGCTTGAAACTTGTAGAAATCTTTTTTCTTGTCTAAAAAAATATTTTTAAAAAATCCAGGCTTACTTCTGACTTTCGAATTTCAAAGCTCCTGTAGCCAACGGAGGGAGATTTTCTAATAGTAGGGAGTTATCCTATTAAAATTCATCATGATTCTCCTTCCTGAAAGAAGTAAACAAGAATCAATTTTCTTTAGTAAAGAAGTTGGCTGAGATGCAAGTTGATCTAGGGTAGACTTGATGGATTCATATGAAACATTAACAAAATAATTCAGAATCAGAATACACAATTTACAGGGAATTCTTTTCCTTTTCTTTTTCTTGGGCAGGAGGGAGAGGAGGAAAGGAAATCTGTATTAAGGAAGAAGAGGAAAGCCCATAGCACATACAAAAAGATTTTCTAGTTTTTAATTCAGCTAAGCCACGAATGCATGGAAGATGCACAGTACTGTAATTATCTGGCTAGATAGATGTAATTGTATCTATCAAACTAAATACAACACTGTTAGATGACAGCCAAGATTAGATTGTACATAAGGGTCAGACAGAAACCTAGAGTGACCTCACTCCTCCCTTCTCACCATGCCTGTTTTCTTAGTCTTTGATGGCAACCCATTCTGCTAACCATGTAAAAGCATAAACAGTAACACTGTCTTTTTGTTCTATGCCAACAGCCTCCCTAGAGACCACGTTCAGTTTACTTGGGCTCGGGGGATTAAGCCTGCCCAGGCCTCCCTTGTATTTGAAATGTATGATATTGATATCAGTGCTTAGAGAGAATCAGGCCTCTGCAATGAGCAGATCATGCCTGGCTCCATAAAGTCTACATTGCATGGAGAGATGTATAGGCTGGGTGGAGAAGGGCCAAGTCAGGCCTTTGCTCTGGAAAGCAAGTATTAGGTAATGAACTAAAGAGTTTGTTTCCTAGCTTGGCCCTTAATATTCGATACATTTCCATGGGCTATGGAAATGTGATGAACTTCTGAGTAGTTCTACACTGGCTGTCAAGGCCGTTCATGGTCATCTCATAGATGCTAGCTGGGCTATCAGCATTAATGTTTCTCTGCCATGCTGCCTTTAAAATAAGCATGCCCTTCCCCCTTGCTCATTTATAAGCAGTTGGAATCTATTTTCATGGAGTTCTTCCAATCAGGATCATATCCAAACCATTTTGGTTTTTTTGAACCTTCCGTACTATATTTACAGTGTTTAATGAAAAGTCTGGATTCTCCCCATGCTAAGTAGTGAATCTAGGATGGATGAAATCTTCCACTAGTCCATCGCATTTATGGAAAGAGATAAAATAAACAGAAAATGTGTGGCTCTTGAGTGAGCTACTTCATCTCCCCATTCTTGTATGCATTTTCCATCATTCTTTGGTACCCTGCTGCCACTGAGTTATACAGTTCCCATTGTTTGTGGCTTGTGCTTCAGAGGGGAACAAGGCTCTGCTGAAGGCAGGTTTGCCTTGTGCCTCAGCATAAAAATCCATGACACTTCTGCATATGCTGTGTGTTAAATTTAACCAGGTTAACGCCCCTCTGCCTGGGCTTTTGGAAAAGAGTCCCAAATTGTCACATGTAAAGGGACACTTCAGTGCTGATCTTTATTTCCATGAGATTAAAAGTGAAACATGTAACCACAAAGCTGGTTTATGTCATCCCCCTGTCGGAGTCAGCAGTCATGCCAAAAATTAGATATTTGATAGGTTTGTGAGAGAAACAGATGCAGAAGGATGCCATTCCCACAATTTAGACTCCTTCTTATCTTTAAGCTAGAAAGAACATTCCAGATGAAGAAAATCTATTTCATTGGCTTTAAAAAATAGCAAAGAAAATGCGGAAATAAAAAATGGTAATTTAAAACTGATGTCATTCTTGGGGACTTATAAACTGCAAATTGGTATTTCTAACTAAAAAAAAAAGTCATTTAAGACATGCTTACTTGATGTTTTCATTTATGCTGCATTCTTACCTCAGCTATGGAGTTATAATTGGGAGAAAATATCCACGAGATATGTTCACATATAGTAGTACATGGATATAGGCAAGAAAAAGTAGAAAGGGAAACCATAAACCTCCAAAAGGCTAAAACATCCAAAAAGTATTCGCTCAGCTTTTTTTTTTGGAAGCATTTTGTGTCCCATTCTTTTTATTTAATTCTGCCAGCTGTCTGCTAAACAAATCTAGCCAGGTGGGGCTTACAACCCATGACTAAAAAACCTACTAGTGCAGCTGTCCAGCTTGCCCGGAGGAAGAATTCCGACAAATGGCAGGAATGAAAAGATTTGTTTTGTTTTCAAGAAAGTAGCTCTTATACCTTTCTTGGGTTCAGTTATTGTTCAGTTTGCTTAAGTTAATTCATAACTTCCTAAGGTTTTATGGTGAAATAGAAAAATAATATCACCCTTTAAAAAATCCAGGGTATTTTTGTTATAGTCCAGTTTAATTTATTATAATTTGCCCTTAAATAAATGCTTTATTTTATATTGCAACCTGGCATTGAGCTGTCTTTTTTTTTTTTTTTGAGTTGCTGATTGCTAACTCTTTCTCTCTTAAGCGGGTACAAATTATTAGTGAACTGTGACTGAACTTTATTTCTAAATATCACATAATTAAATACATAGCTATTTAAAGGTGAAGGTTGGCATGGCTTATTTGTGAGCAGAGGAACAGAACAGGCTTCTTTGCACTGCATCATCAGTCGACCTCAACTGTGAATTTCTAGTCAGCAAATGGGCGCTTCATTTGGTGCATTTGAGCAGAGGATGGGAAGAGCTGCGCTAAAAATGATCACATCGCCATCTGATCTACAGCTCTATTGATGACAGATCAACGCGTATACCACTCAGTTACTTTCCCTATTTATTTGACATTTATCGATTCAGTGAATCTCAACATTTTTGCGAAACCTGCCTAAAATCTTATTATCTCATGAAAAAGGCTGCTGGAGTTATAGCTGGTCTCGGTCTTTGGTTCAGCACCTGTTCGAGAGATATGATACTCATATGCAGGATTAGGACACGGTGCTGATTGTAGCCAGACTTCCATAACTCTCCCCAGGGAAGTACCTGGGATGCCAGTGATGCCCTTCAGAGAAGCAACCGCAAACCCACTGATCTTTGACACCCACAAGAAAACCCTTACTATGTCCATTAGCTGGCTGTGATTTGTATATTGGTTTAAAAGAGAATGAAACTCGATGGGGCAGTAAGAATTTTCTTAGCAAGGGAATATGTCATACTATAAACTGATGAGGATATTTGCCTAAATCTCAGAGTGGACTTGGCAAAGAGCTAGAACTAGGAGATTGGTGTATTTGGTTGCCTTGTTCTGCCATTTACAGGGGCACAAGGAAACAATGCCCATAGTCTGAGTTGTGTGGATCAAAATGGCATCCAAAATAAGCAAGTGATACCAGACGATTGCTCAAGTTGCCTTTTTGCCTTTTGTTATATAACGTGGCATGAGTGATATCAGCCCGGGTGCTCACAAACCAAAAAGAAAGAAGGCCAATTTTTCGTGAGGAAATTGAAATGCTGATGCAGAACTAACCTTCACCATTTGTTGTTATTTAATGAAGGAGAGTAATGAGAAATTCGGGGCAAAACTCGTATAGATGCACAACAGTAATGTACCACAAAGCAATAATGACATTACTTAACCCTCAGAGAATTTATTAATGCATTTAAATATTAGACATGAATTAATTGTGCAAAGATGCATTAACAAACCAGGTTAAAAGAGACAAAGCATCACTTCCCTCTCTCTCTCCCTACCACCCTGGAAACACAGACCAGGGCCCCTCATACAAAAACATCCATCTGTGTCTTAAATTTATATTTCCTTTGGAAATTTAGACTTAACTACTTTTGGACAGTGTGATCAGCCAACATGTTGCTACAATAGTAACTTTGTGGTTGAGCAGGAATAAAACCAAGAAAAAAAGTCCTAAATATTATAAATACCACATCATTTGCTCTCAGTACCCTACCCCGATAAGAGGAAAGAAAGAATATCTGCTTAAGAAAGAATACCCCAAAACCTACACATGTAAGAAATGGTGTTTTGCAGAAAAAAATAGAAAGGAAATTCCATAACATTTCCTCCCTTTTCCTTTCTTTCATTATGTATGCACGTGCATATGAATCTGTTTAAATTTAAATTCTCTTTAAATACATCTTTAAATGTGGGCAAGGATTGCTCCATAATAGAGTGCAGGCAAGCAAATCCATAATATATACATTTTCTGCATTTAGAGATTGATGAATGGAGAACCAAAAGAATAAATACTTGATAGTTGTAGAAACTGAAATTTGTATATGTGTTTGACAAAAATCTTAGATTTCTAATTTCTAGCCATGTGGTCAATTTAAACAAGTACTATGGAGATGGAAAAGTTTTCACTGATGTTATCTCCATTAACAAAAACATTTACAGCAGAATGAAAATTTTTCAGTACAAAGTAAGTTGGTAATTAATAGAATGATTTGTGCATTCAGATATAGCATGTCTTTTTGTAAACAGAAATTTCATACAGCAAATGCTTCTATAATAGAGTTAATCTGAAGCATGATGTTAGGTTTGTTGTTTTACATCTATGTTGGAAAAGGGAGACCAAATATCTTCTTTTGTTTTATATCTTCTTCTTTAGTATCCTAGGCTGTCCTTCCAAGGGCTGTATTTTAGCCTTCATGCAAATCGTTTCCTTTTTACTAGTTCTGCATCATTTTCTCAGCATTTTGCTGACTTCCAACCCCCAGGATTGTGAACTTGATTTAAACCATGTCTCTATGAAAAAAATTAACACTGAATCTTGATCATGTTTTAAGGATATTTTTCTTATAAAAATAGTGGCGTGTTCTTAAAATTATTCAATCCAAACATGCAACAAATGTGCCTTACTAAGGAGCATATAAAACATAAACGTACAAATTCTGATTTGATACTAGGGGAGCACAAGACAGAAGAATTTTTCAAGTCTTCCATCCTCACGCACTGGTTTTGGCATCTTTTGGATTATGGCCCAGTGTACTCACAGTGTATTTCTGTATCACGCAGGTACAAGTGAGAATTTGAGGCTCATTTAACAGTGTGAATTTTCCCAATGTATCACAATTACAGAGACACCTGTGCTTTCTAACTTTTTGCTGATCCACTCTGATAATTCAGTGTGTTTAAATAACCATATTGCTAGTGTACCTAAGTGCCATATTTTATTTTATCCTTCCCTTACTCCCCCTTCTTTCCTTTCTCTTTTCATTCCTTACTCTTTCCTTCCTTTCTTCTCTCCTTGTTCAGTTTTTGCCTCTTCCACCTGATGTCTTTGTCCTCCCTTCTTTTCCTTTATTTTTCATTTTTCCTTTTCTTATCTTATATTTTCCTTCTCCTTGTTGAATTTTTAAAATCTGCCTTTTTTACCATGCCCATGGAAGTCCTAAATTTGACAAAGTTTTCATTCATTCACTAAAATGCAGAAAAACAAAACTCCAAGGATGCTGCCTATCAAAAAGCAGTCACATTATTCTATAGAAATGATATTTATTGATTTCATTTTCTATCAGACATGTTTCCTGTTCCACGATGATAAAAATAAAACTCCTACAAGGCTAAACAGTCATAAAATTTGGGTTTAAGAATCTAGTCTAATGCATAAATCTGCCTTCACATAACGATTGCCTGTCGAGTCACAACGGAGAGGCAGACCTTCCCAAGTTTCCTATGTAGCACTGTTTACAAGGCAGTCCTGTACTTCTGGTTTACAGCCCTGCGTAGATGCTGTTACAGTTATACTTAGATCTTTTTTTTGGTATAATGGAATTTAATGAGACGGAAAGTGTGCTTTCAGTTTGCATTTCAGAAGGATTTATGGTTAAACTTAGGATATGTAAAACCACATTTTCCCAAAAATAAGCAAAGGACTCATTCACAGAAAGAACAAAATGTCCCACCTGAACTGACAATGAAGGAATTCTTGTAAATTTTGTTTGAGGTATATCAAACATTAAAAAGTACTTTTATGAAGCCAACAAGTTTCCTACCTTCTGCTGAAGTCCACCTTAAGGTTAGTTACAACTCTGGTGTGTTGCTCATTTGCAAATCCCACTGCTGTGACTAAGAAAGGGTGGGGCTGCATCCCAAGACATCTGTAGACCAGAGGGGCTGGCAGGGACCTCAGAGCTTTCCATTGAAGTGAGTACTTGCAGCCTGGCTTCAGGAACACTTGACCTGAGGTAACTACTTCCACATATCAACACCTTGTCAGTGGAGATCTGAAAGACACACAGGCTGTAGAGAAAAGGAAGTACCTGCTTTAGGAAGAGCTAAGAGCTCCCTCCCCCTTCTACCACCAAATCTTTAGTACTGAAGAGAGAAAGGAGAAGTTTATAGTTATAAAGCAAATTAAGTGTTTCAATTAGGGCAGTGATTGGCTTTGGTTATTGGTAACTATATAATGAATTTCTAAGATTTTTTTTATAATTATATAATGAATTTCTAAAAAGAGCACATATGATTATCTAATTTTAGAACAATTTAGTTCCTTGTGGTCAGTGGTTCTAAGTGCACTGTTGTGGCACATACATTTGTTGTGATTCTTTGTAGGAGGTTCACAAGTAATTTGGGATTAAGAATAGTTTTCAGCCGGGGGCGTGGTGGCTCACGCCTGTAATCCCAGCACTTTGGGAGGTTGAGGCGGGTGGATCACGAGGTCAGGAGATCGAGACCATCCTGGCTAACATGGTGAAACCCTGTCTCTACTAAAAATACAAAAAATTAGCCGGGCGTGGTGGCGGGCGCCTGTAGTCCCAGCTACTTGGGAGGCTGAGGCAGGAGAACGGCATGAACCTGAGAGGCAGAGCTTGCGGTGAGCCTAGATCATGCCACTGCACTCCAGCCTGGGTGACAGAACAAGACCCTGTCTCAAAAAGAAAAAAAAAAAAAAGAAAAGAATAGTTTTCAACTGATTTACTCAAAAATAAATTGGAGCAGAGGAGTCAAGGTTATTCCTACAATGATTTCATTCTCACTCACTGATATTCCCTTTTGCATTCTTGAGTGAATGAGAAAAGGCTGGAGGTATCGCTAACTTCCTGAGGATTGCACACATCCTGACACGTCCACGGAACTATGTCCCACGTGTGAACATCATTTGCCATGTGTTTTGTCGTAGGAATGAGAGCCAAACGCTGAAATCCATTGCTTTGGGATTTGAGTTGATAATGTTTTATTTGTCTATACTTAGTCTCATTATAATCAATACACAATACAGCAAAAATTATGATCATGTTAATTATCTAATAATAGTGATAGAGGAGGCATCAAAAGATTGTCGAGTTGTTCTTTCTGTAGGTTGGGTCATACTAAACATGCCCAGAAGAGTCAGCAATGGAACCTAAAGTATGAAAACTGTGCATGGGCTCTTAAGAAGCAGTTGCTGTATAAAAACTGTGTTATAAAGGGAGCTGGTTTTTTTTTTTTTTTTTTTTTTGAGATAGAGTTTCACTTTGTCACCCAGGCTGGAGTGCAATGGTGTGATCTTGACTCACTGCACCTCCCAGGTTCAAGCAGTTCTCCTGCCTCAGCCTCCTGAGTAGCTGAGTTTACAGCTACTCCTGAGTAGCCTCAGCCTCCTGAGTAGCTTGAGTAGCTGGGATTACAGGTGGCCACCACCACGCCCGGCTAATTTTTTGTATTTTTAGTAGAGACGGGGTTCCACCATGTTGGCCAGGCTGATCTTGAACTCCTGACCTCAGGTGATCCGCCCGCCTTGGCCTCCCAAAGTGCTGGGATTACAGGTGTGAGCCACAGTGCCTGGCCAGGAAGCTGCTGCTTATTAAAATAAGCTCAAAATTGGTTTGGGAATAAGCAGGCCTTAGCTTGCTTGCATTTGCTGAAGTTTAAAGTATTTCAATTTTAGGGGATGTATCTAATGCTTATAAAAATTATGAGCTGATATTATTTTATGTGTTTTTGAGTTTGTTTTATGTCCATCTTCTTTTCTAGAAAGTAAACTCCATGAAGACAAGAATGTCATGTTTATGTTCATTTTGATAGCACCTATAATAATATATCAGCACCTGTTACTCAACAGAAGGTCAACAAACATTTGTTGAATGAAGAAAAAACAAAACAAAACAAAAAACCCCTCTGCATTTCCCCCAGAAAAAGTCAGCATCACATTTCTGCCATCTCATCCACTGCCTCACAGCTTTTCCAGGTCTTAACTTTTACAGAGCCATTCACAAGAGATCAATAGATATAAGGCATTGCTTTTTATTTCTTTAGAAAAAAAAAGAAAAATCTAATACAACTTCACTAGCCAACGTGATATTTCTGGTTTCTTGAATTATTTGGCAAAGGGAAAGCACAGGTTGAACTGTTTAGAAAAGATAATGGATTCTTTCTTGAATTTGGAGGACTGGAGCCTTTACACATGGTTTCAAAGTCGATTGAGCACTTTAAGTCCAATGAAGACAGATTCTGCAAACGCAAAGAAACCCTAGCTGATGTGAACCCCAAGTGTGAACACATCACACCACAACCATGTGGAAACAATAGCCTATATGGACAACAAAGGTTTCTATTTAATGAGAGAAGTGCCATTGTTCTTGAAAGTCTAATTTTGTAAACATCTTACAGTGCTGACTCATCAGTCCTGAAAATCCAATAATAAATCACCACCGTGATTTAGCACTGATGCTAGAATTCAGATCACGAAGCATGCTACAGCATCAGCTGAAACTCAAACAGGTCGCTGAAAGGTGCATTTCATCAGCAAGCAATTTAATTCATATCAAAGGAATTCTGCCCCAAATGAGTGGCAACTGGCTACTTTTGAAAGCTGTTAACTGTTGGGGGAAATGAGTTGTGTTAGTCCTCTATAAAAAGGTAATAATCTGTAATCCTGGATGCTTTAAAAGTTGTTTCCTCGAACTCCACAGCAAACAATATAAAATAACAACCCAATATATTTGTATCTTAATCACGTTTGGTAATGAAGCCCTTTAGATAATTGGCACTGCTTCTGTAGTAGGCCAAACTTTCTTTCAAGTTACAAATACTCACAAAAGGTTTACATTATAAGGGGCTGCTTTGGAGATGTGCAGATTTAGTTTGGAAGTACAAAGTGAACATGCAAATTGCCTTATCTTGTGGGATTCACAAACAACCATCATTCAGATTGATTTAATACATGGCTTTTTATCTTTAAAAGTGTTAATTAGAAAATAGGGACAGTCCTCTGAACACTTAAGAGTAATAAATAGATCAAAACGGCATTCATGCTTCTGTGATGGAAATTCTGAAGGCTTTGTAAAGGGATTAATACAATTGTCAAAAAGACCACAGTATACATATTTAACAGTGCCACCAAGCAACAATTACATTTTTTAGGACTTTATTGCTAAGGTTTTTAATACTTGCTATGCTCAGAAAACAGATTTTGTACAACTTTTGTTCCATACTTTAAAATTACCATTTTAATTTTCCCACATTGGACCTCCAAACACATGTTTCCAGAGAACATTCTAAAATGGCAAGCTAATATAGGAAGTTATTCAGGGGAGAATGGATTATAGAAGTTCACAAAGTGGATTACTAAGAGAAAAATAATTGTGATTCATGCATCTTCTTTTGAATGAAAAATATAAACTATTGTCTGACAATTTGCCTCCACTTTGAAATTTATCTATAATATGAGAAAGTGCTTGAGGAGTTAAATCCTGACTCTGCCACTGACCACCTCAGTGACTGATACGGTGTGACGGTTTGACTGTGTTCCCACCCAAATCTCAACTTCAATTGTATTTCCCTTAATTCCCACGTGTTGTGGGAGGGACCCAGGGGAAGGCAATTGAATCACGGTGGGGGGGCCGGTCTTTCCCGTGCTGTTCTCGTGATAGTGAATAAGTTTCAGGAGATCTGATGATTTATCAGGGGTTTCCACTTCTGCTTCTTCCTCATTTTTCTCTTGCCGTCATCATGTAGGAAGTGCCTTTTGCCTCCCACCAAGATTCTGAGGCCTCCTCAGCCATGTGGAACTGTAAGTCCAATTAAACCTCTTTTTCTTCCCTGTCTCAGGTATGTCTTTATCAGCAGCATGAAAACAGACTAATACAGTGACCTTAGGTAAGTGAAATCACATCTCTGAGCTTCAGTTTATCTGTAAGATGTGCAAAACTATAGTCTCATAGGGTCTTATGGTGGGGATTAAATAAGATTGTGTTGAACAGTGCCTGGCACTTGAGTAAGCACCCTGTAAGTTATGATAATTAAGGCAATTGCTCATGAATCTTGATGGTGATTTTTCACTAGGCTTAGTTCTATGGTTAGCCTAACATCCTCACTATAAATACTTGTGAAATGCCTCTATAACTTTACAAGGAAGACAAAAACACCCAGTGCAGGGTTCAGAACCTTAGCTTCTGAGTCTCTAGTGACCTTGACTTCCCCTGCTCTTCAACCATTAGTACGATTCAGAGGGCCAAGCCATCCTTTGAGCCATTTCCTTTCCAGGGTCTCTATTTGTTTTTGTTTTATTACTACTTCCTTTTTATTCAATGTCTTGATTAAACTAATAAGATATATAGGTGGCAAAATAGTAAATATAAAATATATAATGACATTGTCTCTCCCCACCCCCAATTCCTTCTTTGCCAGAAAACACAGCATTTTGTCCCTCATTCTAGAAATTTTCTTTGCCTCTTGCTTTTCATTTTTTTCTCTTCTAAAAAAAACTTTTCTCTATGACTCCTTTCAATTCTTTAAGGTTTGTGTTTCATTTCTTTGACCACATGGTCCAAAGCTCCTGCTTCACCCAATTCCTTCTGACCTAGAACCACATTCCCCAGGCCTTTGGCCCTGGGACTGTCACCCTCTCTGTTCTTAGTCATCAAATGGCACTTCCATTTTTCTTCTCTGCCTGTCTGGTCAGTCCTTCAGTCACCCATCTACCTGCCCTCCAGAAACACTTCACTTCCTCCTCCTCTTCCGCCATGCTATGAATTCTTTTCATTAACTGCTTGTCTACGCTCACTTCAAGACAGTGGTAGTAGAAGGGCAAGTTACAAAACTCTAATCTTGGAAATCACTATGAATTTCTATTATTTCCTATCGGCTTTGTCTTCCTCTTTTTGGTCTCAACTACCATTAGCTTGTGTGAGCACACTGATAGGTCTGGCAATATATGAAATGCTATACATGCATTATCTTATTGAATGTGTTCATTATTCCTTAAGAAAATAATGAGGGAACCATTACTCCCATTTTACAGATGAGGAAACATGTCTAGAGAAATTAAGTAGTTTGTCTAAGGTCTCATAACTTAGACTTGTGTGAGTAACTGAGCAAGCATTCAGAAGTGGCCTGGCTAAGAGTTCAGCCACTGTGCCCTGCAGTCTCTCGTGGCCTTTCTGTTCTCTGCCATCCCTTGAGCTGATTCTCATCTGATTCTAGTAGTCCAGGTGACACCCTCCACCACCAGTCATAGCCATCACCAGGTTATGCTGCTTCCTAACTTACTGAGAACACTGAAGCTGCTCACATCTTCCTTTCCAATCGCCCTTCTTCTTCCCTTCCACACATCTGTGATCTACCTGTTTGTAATGAGTTATAAGCCAGAAGACCTAGGCTGTCTCCCTTATTCCTGAGCACATAGAGACCCAGAGAGAAGAAGCACTTGTCCAGGCTTCCATGGTGGAGTAGAAGCTAAATGAGGACTAAACCACAGGCCTTGGATCCTCCGTCTAGTGCTCTTACTGCCCAGAGCTGCTTCCTAGAGGCTGCACTTTCAAATGGGCTCTTGGCCAAGATACCCTTTGTGTACTCCTTTGCCCTTCTCTTCCTTCTATCTTCCAGTCCCGTAGTTTAATGAATGATTCCTTTTTCCATTCGTTCCTTCTCTCTGTTTACAGAAGTTTTTTTTTTTTTTTTTTTTTGAGATGGAATTTCACTCTTGTCACCCAGGCCAGAGTGCAATGTTGCAATCTTGACTCACTGCAGCCTCCACCACCTGGGTTCAAGCAGTTCTCCTGCCTCAGCCTCCTGAGTAGCTGGGATTACAGGCAGGTGCCACCATGCCTGGCTAATTTTTTGTATTTTTTTTTAATAGAGACGGGGTTTCACCATGTTGGCCAGGCTGGTATCAAACTCCTGGCCTCAGGAGACCCACCTGCCTATGCCTCCCAAAGTGCTGGATTAAATGGGAGAGCCACCCCGCCCAACCTGTTTACAGAAGTTTTTATTTTCATTACCAAGAGATAAAAACAGAAAGCTCTCTCTGGACTTTGCTAATTTTCTGCCTCTCTTTCTCCCTCTCTCAGTGCAAAATTTCATCAGTTAGTTGTTTCCATGCACTACTTTTTTTTTTTTTTTTTTTTTTGAGATGGAGTCTTGCTCTGTCGCCCAGGCTGGAGTGCAATGGCATGATCTCGGTTCACTGCAACCTCTGCCTCCTGGGTTAAAGCGATTCTTCTGCCTCAGCCTCCCGAGTAGCTGGGACTACAGGTGCGTGCCACCATGCCCAGTTAATTTTTGTGTTTTTAGTAGAGACAGGGTTTCACCATATTGGCCAGGCTTGTCTCTTAACTCCTGACCTCGTGATCCGTCTGCCTTGGCCTCCCAAAGTGCTGGGATTATAGGCTTGAGCCACCACGGCCAGCCTCCATGCATTGCATTCTTTTTCACTCACTCATCCCTTCACATCTTGCAATTTGACTTTCACACCAGCTTCCATATATCCTAGTTGAAACTCATTCTTAAAGATACAGTCTGTTTGTCAAATTCAGTCTCTACAGTTCAAAAAGTCTTCACAGCTGCAGCTGCTAGAAGCCCCTGCAGGTTTAAACTCAGATTCCTAACCTTAGGCAGAAATTTTTGGGTCTCTAGCCCCATGCTCTGAGACTATACAACTAGTTATCCATGTTGTCCTTTTTGCCTTGACTTTCTTCCAAATTCTTATATTGTCCAATTTCTGCCTCCCAGTTTTAGTTCTTGTACTGGAATATATGTTTTGGAATCTGCCTAGAATCCCATATCATCTAGTTTCCTGGGACATTGCCACTGTCACTAGAAAGCAGAATCCCACCCCTGCATTCCAGCCTGGTGACTGAGATTCTCCTAACCCCTGGTTGATGAATAACTGGGATGTGCCTCCACTAGCTCTACCTTTTTGAGTCTCTCATTATCACTTGCTCTTGGTTCTCCAGCAGGACACTTAATTCTGAAGAATGCCAGCTACATCTCTGAACCACACCAATGTTCTGTTGCTCTAGTAAACTTCCTCCCAGCAAATAGGTTTGTCCTTCTAGTGCTAGGGAGAGGTCAAATTCCAGATCCCAGTTTCTTCTAGATGGCTTATGCTAATGTGTTTAACTGATCCATGCCTGGGCCCATCATGAGCTTTATCAATTGCAGACTTGTAAGCATTAAATCCTGCTGCTACTCCCACACTCTGCCCCCACCCGTCTTTTCTCCCTCATTGCCTTGAATGACAACCCAATGTAAGTTCTCTGCCTGTCTTCCTGGTGGTGGTCTTATTTCTTTGGTTGTTCTTAATATTCTCTCTTCTCTTTTTACTTTCTCTTGTTTGGAATTCTCATTTATTCCTGTAACTTATCTAGATATTTCATATGTCCAGTACCACTAATGTCGATATGACTGCCAAGGGCTATACATACATTTACAACTCTCTACTCTTGAGCTTTTTTAAATAGATGTCCAAGAGACACATACATATTAATTCACCCAATCAATCCACCATTTTCCAAAACCATGAAAAACCAGTTTCTCTTGCTATTGTCTCCCTACTATTCTAAAAACTACCATTTTTCTAGTTAAAATTTTGTGGTCATGATTGATTGATTTTTGCTGCTTTCTACATCCAATCAGTCACCACACCCAGTCACTTCCTTTTCATTGTCAATTGTATCTTGGCTTTCCTTTATTCTGGTTAAAGACTTCATACTCTTAGTTGAAAGCCACATTGGCTTGCATGGTTTCTCCTGGCTCTGAGTTCTTCCTGTACCTGCTTTGACTCCATCTTCCATGTCACCATTGGACCAACCTTTCTAGAGTGGGGTTCTAATTCATGAGATGATGTCTGCAAGAATTACTTTATAATATCTGGTTTCTATATGGATATTAGTAGTTCATCTTATTTTGTCACTGACTTGGTCAAGTATCTTTAAGTTCTCCCCAATGCCTACTGAATAAAGACAAAATGTCACTGTCTAGCTTTTAAGATCCTCTGTAATATTTTCTAAGTTTGCCTTTCTAGATTTATTTTCTACTAATCCCAGTGGATTACATTCTATCTAGCTGAAAGCCTTGCCATGTGTTGGACACATTCAATTTCTTTGTTTACTTGAACTCGGGTTCATGCCATTCTACCCACCCCCCCCCCACCCAACCCCAGACTATCTCTGCCCTAGTGAGAGGGAAATAAGCTGAACAAATATCTAGCATTCTTTGGCAAAGGATGGCTATCATTAAATTTTTAGGTTCAGCATTGCTCCATCTGTTAGTTTTGTACTTCTTTTTTGGGTCATGTTTGAACATTAAGTAGTAATCCTTCATCCACATGGATATCTTCAGAAGATGAAAAGTAATACTATTGATCATGTAGCAAAGATAAAGGAGTTGGAGGGTTTCATTGATGACATACTAAATTTAAGCCAAGAGCATAAAGTAGCAATTAAAAAGCTAGAAATATCTTAGGCTGCATAGTTTGAAATTATCTTATGAGAAATTACAATGCCCTGGTTCTTAGTATGGCTTGGACTATGCCAGAATATTATGTCTGGGTACCCATTTGAAGAGAAGCATGGCAGAATGGAGTCTGCACAGAAAAAGATGGCCAGGATGGTGAAATACAGAAATTATTTTATGAATTAAATGAGAGAAGGAACCAGGATGATTTAACCTGTAGAGGAGATGATTAGAGAAATAAATGTCATCTTTATATGTATGTAAGGCTATTATAAAGAAAAGGCATATGTTTGTTCAGTCAACAAATAGAAGTAGGACAATTAGAACTATTTGTGAATCAATATTTTAAAAACTTTCTAGCAAGAACTCTCTCTTTCAGAGGACAGTAAATAGAGTCTGAGTGACCAAGATTGCTTTAGAAGGATTTCCTACAGCAGAAGGAGGTTGAACACAAACAACTCTTTAAAATTTAAGATTCTGAAATGGAAAAAAAATAAAAACAAAAAAACCTCTGAGAAGTCATTGGAATAACTTTATGTTAAAAAGGTATGGACTAAGGTAGAGGTCCTGGCAATGAAAAGACAGCCCCCCCCACTCCCCTTCAAAAAATTGTGAATTGTGAGAGAAATATCAATGAAGTTCATATTTGGGTGACTTGGCAAAAGTGATCATTTGCCTGGAAAGTTCACGGTGGCATGGTCACTATGAAAGAGCACATGACCACAGAAAAACTTTGGACTGGGATGAGTTGTCTCGAAGTAAACTGCAATTCACCTGGGAAAGTGGTGAAAATATTACAGGCATGGAAATTCTGTAGCTATGGGAGAAAGTCATGGTCGTGTTTAATTCCCAGGAGACCATTTCTGAGCATCTACAGCAGACACAGCCCCGTGCCCACCACCTGGCCTTGAAGTTCACCTAATGGACTTGATACCTATAGTCTCTTCCCTTATCATGTCTCAGCTGCCTCTCTCCCCATCTGCATTCTATTTTCCTTGCACAGTGTTCTGGCTAAACTCGTGGGTGCCAAGCCATCTCTAGGAGCTGTCTGTCTCTGGTCTTCCATTTCTCTTCAGGTTGTCAATTGCAATTGTGAACACAGTTGAGTTTTATTTCTCACAGCTGCACTACCAGTGGCATAAACTGGTGTTCAATGATTTGCTACTCCCCCCCACCCTGCTTATTTTTCAGTCTCACATCCTAGCTGCTACATTCTTTCACCACCTGTTTTGGCTACAGATCATACTCAAAGTTTTTTTATTCCAGACTGACATGTATGGCCTTGATGCAACTTTACTAGTATCAATGGAAAGAAAAAGATTACCTATAATCTTCTCATAAATCATAGAAAAAGTATAAAAAGCATGAGCAAGTGTAATTTATCACCCTGAGAAGTGGGCATGTAATTACTTGCAAGGCTGCTTTTAGTTTATAGCATAGTTTTCTATTTCTGTCCTTAAACATTTTGCCTGCATTGAAGTTCTGGAGAATTTAGCACATTTGCAAATGCCTGGTGCTGATGCTACTTCTGCAAAATCATGTGCACATCATTTCAATGGCATTGCAACTATCTCCAGCATAGCTAGAGGGGTCTACTAGAACTTCTACTCCAGATCTCCTTGACTAGTATCTTGGCATTGAAGTTTCATTGTTCAATAAATTATAGTTCAAGGTGAAGTGTACTAACAGTGTTTACGTAAATTAAAAACCCAAATAACTTACAGAATTAGATGTCATTTCTTTTTGGTGGTGGTGCTATCGCTGGAGTACTTGCACTACTTTCATCAGATTATATCTATTCATGTGTTTAGGGCAAACACACACAAAATAAATTTGATTTTTTTCAATTTTTTTGACTTAATTTATTTCTGAATTTCAAAATTCATCTTTATCTCTCCACACCTAAGGCCTTTTATCATTTCCTTAGCCGGAAACATTTTCTTTAAAAGTTTAGGCACTTTGAGGATTGAACACTGGAAACTATAGAGCATGCTCTTCTCTCATCAAGGCATTTTGACTTCATGAAAACATCCACTCAAAGTAGGGCAGGCTCTTACTTGAGAGGCTTTCTCAGCTGAGCAGTTCTGGGCATGATCCAACATGGTCCCTGATTCTGACTCTATTTATGATCCACGAGGGATCGCAACCACCTGTCTCAGAAAGGAGCTCCCTGGTTCCTGGTGGGCCTGTTGTCTTCATTGCTGGTTGAATCAGTGGACGTCCTTATGCACAAAGCAGCCTAGTGCTAGTTCTCATGCAGGGAACTGTGGACAGAATAATTTCAGCAAAAATTGGGCATGGCAGATAAATTAAACACCATCATTTGCATAGTGGTTGGATTTTAGTTATCTGCATTAATGTATGTTAGTATTTTGCTTTCACTAAAAATTGGTCCTTTTGGAGCTAGGGAATCTTCTGTCAAATAGTTATAAACAATGAAACTGTTTTTATGGAAGGGAATTTCAAGAGAACTTAAAAGCTGTTGAGTGTCCCTAGCCCATTTTTTCATACCTGTTCAACTTATTAATATCTCTCTCTTCCATCTTATCTTGAGGATGGACCAAATTAACCATTAGCTAAATTTAGCATACTAGCCCAAACAGATCTGCATTCTCTTTCTAATCCTACCCTGTGACTCACTGTATTTCTTAACTGAGGGAACTAATTAAGCACTTTGTTGCAAAAGTGTCCCCCTCCCATTCAGCTCCTGCTGGGTTCTTGGCTGCAGTTGGAATAAAAGTGAATGAAGATGGTGATAATGTCAACAAGTTGCTATACATGCAAAATTTGTAAATAAACTTTGTCAGGCACCTACCTCATGTAAGGTCATGGTCTAGACCCTGTGGTAACATGCGGTACTACACTATGATACCTGCTGTCACCGGTGACGTAGGGAACACATGGAAATTCTGGAGCATGGAAATTATCCTCTAGAATGGTTCATTGGCATCACATTCCCTCTAAACAGATACACTGCAGTGAAGATCTGGGTCACTTTTCTGTGGATTTGAAGCTTACTGAAGGTCTTAGATCAGCCCTATTCCCCTCAAATGACACTGTACTCTGTTCAGTGTTGCTTTGGATCAGACCTTGTGAAAGGGGGTGGGCTCTGGACCTCTGGCAAGCTACTGGCATCCTCCTTCTGTGTTATGTGCAATGTTGCATAATATGTCCCTGTTAGGCTGCAGTTGAAAACAAGGTTGGGACACCAGTGTTCCTCAGGGTTGGGGATAACCTTTCATGTACTTCCTCAAGACACAGTATTACTGGATACATTTGATTTACACATAAACTAGGTAAGTTTTAAACTCTCTAAGATATAGACATTTATGTATTGGTTGCATTTTATTTTCTGAATTCCTTCATTCTAAATCCTGAACAATATTGCCTTTGTTATATAATCATACAGCTGTAGTCTTTTCTTGAAAATATGCTAAGTTCATAAAACATAGACATTTGGATTCCCTCTTTGCCTTGTATTGTAGGATACAAGAGACTAGTAAAATGCTAATGATATTTTACTAGGAGAATAGGACACCTTTTCTGACTTAACTACATTTAGGTGACATCATGGCTTCACATGACAACATGAGTTAAGATGAAATACACTCATTAAAAACCAAATGCCATCATGTCATGGATAACTTGTGATCTCTTGCTTTGGAATGTGAAGCCTTGCAGAGCATGCCAGGGCCCACGTGATATGTTATTAATCATAAGAATAAATTCTACCCTACTCCTTAGGTTGTTCATTCACATCACCAGTTAACAACTCAACACAATCTTTAGTAATAGAAAAATAGAAATCTTGTATATTCCACTGATTTGAATAATTGCTTGGAAACTTGATAATGTGTTAGCATTCATTTGCTGAAAAGTGGGCCAATGATGGTAAAACGATTTCATCTTAAAATGGGTATGTGCAGCCGCACGTGGTGGTTCATGCTTGTAATCCCAGCACTTTGGGAGGCCAAATCAGATGAATCGTGAGGTCAAGAGTTCGAGACCAGCCTGGCCAATATGCTGAAACCCTGTCTCTACTAAAAATACAAAAATTAGCCAGGCGTAGTGGCATGCGCTTGTAGTCCCAGCTACTCAGGAGGCTGAGGCAGAAGAATCGCTTGAACTTGGGAGGCTGAGACTGCACCACTGTACTCCAGCCTGGGCAACAGAGCGAGACTCCATCTCAAAAAAAAAAAAAATAAAAATAAAGGGTATGTGTCTATTTGTCTGTATCTGCAGCTGGTTAACTCCTTGGTTAGAACACCTGGTTAATGAAACCCATATTAGGTGCTCCTCATGGGGCCCTGTCAACATCTGTCTTTTATGGGTTATGAGTTTCATATCTGACCCCAACCTGCTGTCACACACATGTTCACTACTGGCCAATAAGGAGATGTGACTAGAGATCATGCATTGCTTAAAGCAAAAGCATCATCACATTGAGGAAAACAACTCATAGCACATAACCCATGGAGGGTGGTTCTGTAACATCACCTCAAGGACTGTATCTGTGGTTGTGCAAAATGGACATGTCTGGATGTAAAGACATGCACACCAGAGACGGTTACTAATCATGTCACTGATGGAGATTCGTCTGGGGAAACACCATTATGAAACAGCAGTTTGTATCAAAGATTAGTTTAAAGACAGCTGTAGATTTATTATTTTAAAAACTCTGGATGAGGTTATTGGATTCGATAAACTTTAAAGTCCTTCCAGCTCTAAGTCCTTCCAGCTCCCTACAGTCTCCAAGTGCATTGATTAACATACATAATGTAAAACAATGTAGTTTTGTAAAGCAAAATTGGCAGGAAGAGAATATTCTCTCAAGAAAAAATACTTTTCTGTGAGTCTTCCCTTCAAGCTACCAAAAAAAGGTGATCAAGTAGAGCTTAAAAATAATTTCTGGGCTTAAACTTAAAATTCTTTTATCTGGAACAGATTATTTCATTCCACAATTAGAAATGAGATCCAAAATGCAAATATTACTCAGAGAGATAGCACATTGCCTCATATTCACACTATGGTGTTAACAACTGCTATAAGAGCCATTTTACAGAGTAAGTTTGAGAGGGGGAAGCATACCTTATTCAAATATATGAAGATGATTTTACAAATTGTATCCTATTTTATTCCAGTCCCAATTCTGCCAACCCTTCTGGGTATGTTACAGTTTTAAAGACAGTGCTTCAAAATCTGAAGAGGGAAAAAAGTGGAAACAGCTTAAATGAGAATATCACTCCTAGGCTTTCACCAAATACATTTTCATAGTTTTCCAGTTTGTTATATCTTCTTGAGAAGGAGTGAAAATTCTTGGAATTAAATGTACAATAAAATACCACATATATACTAGTTCTTTAAAGCTTTGTATCTCTATTTTTTCTAAGCTATCTTAGTTTAGATCAAGTCTGTCTTGCATCTGAATTTGGCAAGCCACACTATTTACTGTCCTATTGACCAGAAGGAAATCCATCTAATACTTGAAGCTCTATTCCATTTGAAGATCTGTTCAGTCATGTAAAAGTGCTATTTTGATAGTAATAAAACAAAGTTACATAGGAGAAAAATGTCTTTGTAAATGAACTGGATCTTGAAGCTGCAGGATTGCTGTTCCTCATTGTCCCTGTACAGGGAAAAAGGGAATCAGGGCTCCAAATGTGTTGAGGGATTGCAGGTTGGATATATGAATTCTGTATTCTTAAGAGTTTAAAAAGGGTTACAAAGAGACACCATTGAATTTTGTCCTGGAGAAGCTTTTCTATGAGTTTGGCTGCTCTGTCCTTGTGGGATCACGCAGATGCAGACCTCACCTGTGACAGCTATAGACACATGAACCTCCTGAAATCATTTGAGTGGGAATCACAAGGAAAGAATAAGTCTAGGTGTTTTGCAAAGAAAATTTTCTATGCCTCAGCTGTAAAATGATTCATTACCCGTCCCATACTGCCCAAGAGATGTCAGAGTACTTGAACAGAAATGGAACAAAAGGCCACCTACCTGGCTCACTCACCTTCATTGCTCTCTTATGGGGACAACTTGAGCCCTTTTCATCCATGAAGCTGAGACTGGCAAAAGTTGGCAGGCTCCATCACAGTGCCCTCCACTCATGCCCTAGTTTGGTGCCAGTGTTTCTAGTTCCCATCCCAGGCTCGAGACTAGATGCCTGCCAAATCCATTCTCTGGTGAGAACAGCTATTACTTTGGGCCCATGTAAAGGGCTTTTAGGTTTTAGGAACTCCTCAGTGAGATAATTTTGCTTAACTTTTGATTGTTAGGTGACCAGACCTTTTGAAAAACTGATATTCTTTTCCCCTTATAACTATAAACTGGAAACTCCACTCATTTTGGTATGGTGTATTGGAAGACCAGGCTTTCATTCTTCTGAACTTCCCATACAATCAAAAGAACCTAATGAATTCAAGTTGCCTGTAACATTTTGTGTGTTTCTGAGTTGAAACCAAATTCCTAAACAACTATGTGAGCAATAATGAAATTCAGGCAGAAAGGTTCTATTTTCCTGTTGTTAGAAAAGAGACTTTTATGGTGAACTCCTGGGTTCTACTCCCTGTGATTCCAGACGACATAACATTTAGCACTTATCAAATGCATGTTAGCACACAAATTATGCCAAAGACCCTGAAGAAATGTAATGACTGAATTGAGTTTGATCAGGAATGCAACTTATGGAATTATATAAACTTGCATTCTACCATGTTAAAAAACGACACAGACATCTATAGATTGCAGTTTAATTGTGGAGATGATACAATAAAAGAGCTCCCTCATGCTTCCATATGAGACGGTTTAGGTACAGTAAGCAGAACATAATGTTTCCAGTTGGAATTTGGCCAGAAGCTGAGGATTAAAAACCTTAGTGTTATGAAAAGTTCCATGAGATGTTTAGTGACTAGAAATAGCCAGAAGCTTATATTGATGGCATCCCAAAATAGTACCTCTATCAGGATTAGTCCAGCCAGGTCATGCTGGGGCACAGTTTGGGCAATAGTTAAAAACAACAAAAACCCATTTATTGAATCATAAATGTAATTTCTAGTAGCTCTGAGTTGGAGATTTGTGTTTGAGCACTAACCAACTTTTAGCACCTTCTTTGGATGTAGCATCCCACTGGCAATAAGTGCAATAAAGAAAATGTTAGGTAGGCTTGAATGATTACGATGACAGTTAGTATAGGGAAGCAAGGAGCATAGCTGCCTTTCCAAGTAGGTGACTGAGATGGCTTCCTATGTGATGTGTTTTCGAAGGCAAGGGAAGGACACAACATACCACCTTGGTTTGGTTTGCTGGTGCCTGAAATTTCAGAAAGGCTTTTTTTTTTTTTTTTTAAATTAGCACTTAGCCTCCTATTTCAAAGCAAATCTACTTGAAAGAGTTAATACATATAATTTAGTTGTCACTTAAGTCATAACATGAGCTTTTCATATCCTATTCAAAAGTTTTGGTAGAACTGAAAGTAAAAGATCTTTAAGAATGAAACTACTGGGTGAATGAACCACTAGGGGAGGAAAAGTTTGCAGCAAGGAAAGTATGACGGCAGCAAAGACAAATTTCTCCAGCCTCGCTTTTATGGGCTGAACTGTGTCTTCTTGAAATTCGTTGTTTGAGCCCTAACCCCTAGTACCTCAGAATGTGACTATATTTGAAGACGACAGGGTCTTTGAAAATGTAAGTAAGTAAAATCAAGTCATGAGGGTAGCTTCTAATCCATTTTTGTCCTTATAAGAAGAGGTGATTAAACACAAACAACACAGATTGAGGGATGACCACGTGACGACACAGGGAGAAGATGACCATCTGAGAGGCCTCAGGAGAAACCAACCCTGCTTACGCTTTGACCTTGGATTTCCCAGCCTGCAGAACTGTGAGGAAATGAAATTCTGTTGTTTAAGCCACCAAGCCTGTGGTATTTTGTTATGGTAGCCCTAGCAAACTAAAACACTCACTGTTTTTCAAAGGGAAGGTGTCAGGACTGCTAGTTAGATTGCTCAGCTTCTTTGAAGCTGAGGCTTTTATCTGAAGTAGTTCTTAGATCTTTCTAGCCCCAGGGAAAACCCCTATGGACCAGGTCCTTCACCTCAGGCTGATTTTGTCAGGCATGGATTAAATTCACAATATTATTTGGACATACACTGGAAGAAAGGTGATGAGCAGAAATTAAGCTAGAAACACTAATTGTGGTGCTTCCTATTAGTGAGATGGAGTCCGATCAAGTCATTGTTTGAGGAAAGCCATGGTTGATTGGCCAATCCTCCATATTAAAAATGAGGACTGCCTGTATTTTCACTTCTTAAAAACTATGGGCAATTTGCCATGATGTCCCTCTGTTGGGCATTTCTGATGTATTAAATGAATTTTGGTAAGAGATTTTCAAAATGGGCTTTTGGAACTTAGATACTTTGGCACCAGCAAGCAACAAAGGGCTTCTTGTATTAATATTTTTAAATGTAAATATAAAGTAACTGCAGTAACAGCAAGTCAGGGTATTCATGTTTAAAACCAGTATTCATTGTTAATAACGAAACTGCAGACTTTTAACTCAACTGTTAACGTGCTGCTGGTGGAACCTGGGAGTCCGGAGGGCAAGGATAATTTATAGTTGCCAAATCACTGAGAGAAAATTCCAACTATGTGGAAATGTAAATATTCAGTATTAGAAAGGATAATTAAGGATAGGCTAAATATTTACCCAGTTCTCTTCTTTTCAGATTACAAATAAGACTATTCTGGTTGGTTCATGTTTTCTGATAGAAAAAGGGATAGAAAAAAATGAGAGTGGGGGGAATGTCTTTCCTTTCCTAACCAAAATATATCTCTTAACTCACACAAGCATGAAATATAGCCCCCATTCATTTTTTTAACCTTAAAATTTGTTACACAGTTATTTTACCATACTAAACTACTGATGAAATTTGTATGTGTTGCATCAAAAATATCAAAGATATGTTAAATATGAATATGAAAAATATAATTTTAGCAGCAAATTAAATAGAACATAAATCACTTAGAGAAAATTTATAGAAGGTTAGAAGTGTGCAGCTATTTAAATGTTCAAGGACTTCTAATTGTCACTTTAAAAGAATCTTGTAGCAGACTTACAAAGAAATAGCCATATTGGGGGAGAATAGTCATAGAGAAAGCTTTGTGTAAAGCTTTTCCTTTCAGGAGTTCTTTTCTATTTCCTGTGGTCATTTTTTCATGAGGATATTTTCAAAGGCGATGCTATTAATGAGAAGGAAGTTTTAAACAAGATCATTCTGTCAGTCATGGTCCAGGCGGGAAAACAGAAGCCACTCTAGGTTTTTCAAACAGAGGCAATTGAGTACAGGGAGTTGGTTACACAGATGACAGAAGTGTTAACGAAGTGATGGTGAGGCAACCCAGAAATTAGAAACAATAGGAAGCTGCAGGTCAGGTGTGGTGGCTCACTCCTGTAATCCCAGCACTTTGGGAGGCCGAGGTGGGTGGATCACCTGAGGTTGGGAGTTTGAGACCAGCCTGACCAACATGGAGAAACTTCGTCTCTACCAAAAATACAAAATTAGCTGAGTGTGTTGGTGCATGCCTATAATCCCAGCTATGTGGGGGGGGGGGGGGGGGGGGTGCTGAGGCAGGAGAATTGCTTAAACCCAGGAGGCAGAGGTTGCAGTGAGATGAGATTGTGCCGTTGTACTCCAGCCTGGGCAACAAGAGTGAAACTCCGTCTCAAAAAAAAAAAAACAAAAAACAAAAAAAGAAGCTGTAACCACCCCTACAGGGGGAAGTGAGGTCAGAAATACGGACCACCCTTGGGGAACTAGAACCATGGTGGGGACTTTCCTGCAGGAGCTGTGACCACTGAGGGAGGGGTGCCTTTAATGAGAGCCAGAATTATAGTGAAGATAGAGTCATTGCCAGAGGCGCAGATCAAAGCAGAGAAAGAGCAGAAAAAATAGCCAGAATCATCTCTATTTTTCTTCTTTCAGGATTCTGCCAGTACCTCCTCTTGATTAAACCAAAATTCAGTTGGCAAGGGATCCTAGGAAATGTGGTTCCCAGAGATACAGAGCAGAGCCGGTGAAGGGTGCCTCATGGATCAAGAGCAAATGGGCAAATAACTTGCACACAGAAAAGGAAACTGCTTTTATTAGTCTGTGTTTCTCTTTATTTAGTTTGATCTTATTCCCTCAAGGTCATGGTACACTGAAAGTCACTTTGGGACCTTATGAAAAGTGTGAATTTTCAAAAAATGCTTTTCTATGAGGTATTTATGATACAATTAAACTCCCCCTGGGCCACAGCACTGAAAATTCACTGAACAATAATGTGGTAGCTGAGAGGGGAGAAGCAGAGGCCAAGGAAATCAAAATGGTACCTGTGGCTCACTTTTGAAGTTTCAGACCCCTACTCTGAACATTCTTCAGAATATCAGCTCCCAACTTGTTATATGACATTTCAACTTTAGCAGTTTCATACTGATGAATTCCTTTATTTCTGCCTGTCTCATTAGGACACTCCATGCTTTCCAGAAACACAAGTGAAGTTTAATAGAGATAAAACCATTCCACTGGTGCTGCTATGATCAAGAAGCTACAATCAATCTTGTTTTCTTCAAGCATGTCATAAAAAGACCCTTTTCCTTCTGATTAGCATTCTTGAACACAGTACAAGCTGATGACTTGCTTGAAGTCATTCACTGTAGGGATACAGCACCTACTGCACGTGATAAAACGACATAAGGCATATGAACTGCTCATTACAATCTAATTAGTTTGGGCTTCTCATTTCATTTTATGTCCTGAATTGAACCTGATTCAATATGATTCTGCGCTGGAGTTCATCATATCTTCTCCCTGGCATGCAAGTTCATGATGCCTGCTTGCTAGATTCCATGGTTATAGAAATGGTTTCTCTTTTCTTTTTTTCAGGGACTGGTTAGATAGAAGGTCATTAATAAAACATCAGAAGCCTTTCCTATTATTTTTTTCCTCTGTGAGATTTTGATTTGACTTAGCACACAGCGCAGTTTTTAAAGTATTTAAAGAAGGTTTGGCCATTATAATAAACGGACTTACCTGACTCGTAAGCTCACTCCCTTATAATGCGATAAAATAAATAGTCTTAGCCTTTGGGGTGCATTCCAAAGACAAATGAGGAAAACCTGGGTTAGTTTTGCTAGCAAACTCAATTGTACTTAAGACTTCTTGAGAGCAAGATGTCTTCCATCTTGGGATCATTTCCAATAACATCTTTCTGTGTCTTCAAGGAGTAGGTAGACGAGGTAGACTATGTATACATTGATTTACTGAATCTCAAAGTTTTTAGAGGTTGTAGGAAAAAGATGACTGGCATTCTTCTTCTTTTTTTTTTTTTTCTTGAGACTGAGTCTTGCTCTGTCTCCCGGGCTGGAGTGCAGTGGTGCGATCTCTGCTCACTGCAAGCTCCGCCTCCCGGGTTCACGCCATTCTCCTGCCCCAGCCTCCTGGGTAGCTGGGACTACAGGTGCCCGCCACCATGCCTGGCTAATTTTTTGTATTTTTAGTAGAGGCGGGATTTCACCGTGATAGCCAGGATGGTCTCCATCTCCTGACCTCGTGATCCGCCTGCCTCGGCCTTCCAAAGTGCTGGGATTACAGGTGTGAGCCACCACGCCCGGCCAACTGGCATTCCTTTAAAATACGTGCATGCTATGTTCTGTGTCTTCCTTTTTGGCCCAATGGGGATGCAGACATCTGCTTCTTTTACATCTTCATAGGAAGGTTATGGATACTGACCAGACATAGTCACCCCATTTTTAAAAAATTGAGAAGCCATTGAAAATGGATCATGTTGATATAAAATACTCATAAGCACATTTTGGTTGTGACTCACTGGAGCTTTACAAATTTGTTGTATCATCTGGAAAGCAAAGAATGTTTTGTATTAACCTTACAAAATACTGTAAGGCTGTGCCAAAACATTGCCCCTTGGTTCCATGCCATGGGGCTGCCCTGTAGATGAGGCCATCTTATAGCGAGGGCTTCTAGAACTTGATTAACAAAACTTCGGATAAAATAGATGTGTTTCCACATTACTATGTTTCCCCTGCCAATAATAATAGAAACACATATTCAGTGCCTTTGTTGAGGGGATATATTTAGAAGATAGATCTAAAATGATAGAATTGTATATTTAAAAAAAATATGTTCACCATGTTGGTTTCCTTTTCCCCTCTCTGCTCTGAAGCAATCTAATTTAATCAGATTCCGACCCTAAATAACATCATGAAACTCCATGTGGCTCAGTTGATCTAATTGCTAGCTTAACCGTGCTCTGCCCCAAAATACTTCTTCCACGATAGAGGGTTTTGTTCAATTCAATTTTGATTTCCTAACTGATGATTACCATGTATGTTACCAACAACTGAGCTTTACTGTGAATTGAATATTTTGAATCTATGACATAAACATTTTTTCCCCTTCCCAAACTGGTAGAAACGGTAACATTTTATAATATTCACTGACCTACTTGCTAGAGGAACTTAGTATCTGTTTAATTTATTCAAGTTTTAGATCCTAACTGGTTGTTCTTTATTTCTGCAATAATTTGTTGAAAGCTTGTGGTTAGATGGTACGTAACCTTTAATTCAGCTATTGTTAGCACTTTTGTATGTCAGAGAGAGGTTCTAAAATTTTCAGTAGGCCATGGACACTTAATAGAGAATCTTAATTGTTCCCTTAGTGCTCAAGAGTCATCATGACATCTGAGTTATATACATCTCTTATGTGTAACCTTCAGCTCTACATTGAAGTAAGGCATTTGTCCCACACTTCATACAAGAAGAGGAAGTAGGTTTGTTTTTTTTTTTTTTTTTTTTTTTTTTTTTACTTACATTGTCAAGGATTCTTAAGGGATTGGTCTTGGTTAATTAGCAATTAGTAAAATGAGTATCAAGCTCCTGATAAAATATTGCTCGGGAAATTGGGAAACAGAAGGTTACCCAAGCCACTAACCCAAACTTTGGGGAAGAGGAGGAGGTAGGAAGGGTGGGAATGGTGGAGCCAGGGGTGCCCATAGCAGTGTCTGCTGCGTAGCTGCCCGTATCCTCTAGCACATTATTCCAGCCATTCTCTCTTCTGCCCTGAAGCACAGTTCTGAGGCCCATGAGACTGGAATGAACTCAGAAATTACGACTTGATTAAAGATTACTGAGATGTTCATATTGGAAATAGAAAATGATATTATGAAAATTGACATCCTCTTTGTTTATAAAGACAGTACGATCAACTCACCTTCATTTGCATTTGAGCTGATGGCAGGTTTGGGCTAACCATCTATTCCCTGGCATAAGGGCATGAGCTTGCCAGACAGTTGCAGATAAGAGCACTGTTCATGCAATGAGAGAGAGCTGAGCTACCTGGCTAACATGGAGTCAGAGCTGCTGATGCTGGCACCTCTAGTGGGATGGGCATGACCAACTCCATGTATTAATCAATGTGGATCTTCATCCATGTGTTAAGGGATAAGCATGTAATATTTTTTCTAACATAGATCTATAGAGTTGGAAAAAACAAGAAAGTGAAATTAAATCCTTGGAGGGAATTGGCCAGTCCCAGTGAATGAACTGTGGTTTGAAGACAGAGTTTTTATCTCTATGTAATGCTTTTGTTAACTTTGTTGAAGTAGAGGGTCTCTTCCCCAATTCTGTTGCACACATTTTTGTCTGTGAAGCGGAACTTGGGGACACTGAGAAATTTGCCTTGAATTATGAAGCACCTTATGGTTGCACAGCTGATAAATGGAGTATGCATATTCCCCAGTTGTTTCTCTGAGACATTTTTTTGGCCTTGCTTTGATTAAATTTATTAGACATAACTATAGAATTGGAATGGTATGTCAGATTATCTGGGGGGTTAAATGGTGAAGATTTTTATATCACATTCTTCATTATCATCTTAATTCTAATTGGCAGGTAGATGGAGGAGAAAGAATATGGGTATTAGAGGGTGATACGTGTGGCTTTGCTTTCTGACCCTACCACTTACTGATTTTGTTATTTTAATTGCTTAACCTCCATAAGCCTCAACTTTCCCTCTCTATGTAATGGGAATAATCCAATTTATATCTAAGACTTGCTGTATAGAATTAATAAAATAATGTATGCAAAATACATGGCAAATAATACATGCTTAATGTTACTTTTCCTTTTCATACTTTTTTTTTTTTTTAAACACAACTGTCATAGTCTGTTGATACTGCTGAAGCAAAATACCTGAGACTGAGTAATTTATAAACAATAGAAATTTGTCACAGTTTTGGAGGCTGCAAATTCCAAGACCACAGTGCCAGCAGATTCAGTGTCTGGTGAGGGCATCATCTTGCAGCATTGGGCAAAAAAGGCAGAAGGGTAAAAAGGGATGAATGCTGTGTTCTCCACAGGGTGGAAACAGTGGAAGGGCTGCCAGGCAGCTCTCTGAAGCCTCTTTTGTAAGAGCACTAATCCCCTTCATGGAAATGGGAGTGACTTAATCACTTCACCAAAGGCCCTACCTCTTAATGCTATCATACTGGGTACTAGTTTTCCACATGTGAATTTTAGAGGAACACATGCATTCAAACCAGAGCAAGAACCGGGCTTATTTTCTATGAACAAATTCTCCTTTTTATCTTTACCAATAGGGAATATTTTCATAGGGAGGTAAATATCTAAGAATTCGTTTTTGGGATCTTCCACATAACTGTGCCTTTCTTTCCTTAAAGTCTACAGTTTTCAGATCTAAGAAGATCCCAAGTTCTGAGAGCACTGTTGAAATTGTATTTCTACCTTAGTGGCTACAGCTACTCTATGATGAGTTTCAAGCAATGGGGACACCAAATTAAAAT